>NW_028243581.1:0-107248 GCF_964263255.1 Lissotriton vulgaris | reverse complement strand
TGTGTTATTATTGCTTGCATATAAATATATATATATATATATATATATATATATATATATATATATATATATATATATATATATATATATATATATATATATATATATATATATATATATATATATATATCTTTGTATGTTTGAATGTTCTGCATTTGGCATCTGGGAAAGCCTTTCAGTTAGAGAGCATTGTGTAAAATAAAACCCCAGGCCTTATTCTAAAAAGGGAGTCTTTGCATTTTGAAAAAATAAAACCCTTTTCTAAAGTCGTTGTTTGTTTTGTGTTAATGTCTCCTAGCTCCCTCAGTGTTGCGCCACAGTGTGGGAGCTGTATTATCTGAAAGGCGAAGCAAGACAGCTAAAGAGGCAGGGAGACACTGCTCCGGTAAGGTATGGCTTGCTTTGTTTGGAGCGCTTTACTATAAATATTTTTTTGTCAGTACCCTGTGTTGATGCACTTGCCTGATGCAGTGAACCAGTAGCTAGGTGGCGCTGCACACTTGTCCCAGGCTGCAGCAGTCTTACTTTGGATTATGGGCCTTTCAGTCTCGGGAGAGGCAACATCCAGGTGCAGGAGTCCTGCTCACTCAATGGGACACGCTGGTCATCTCTTCATTGGACCAGGTAATTGACGCTGGTGCAGGCTCGACAACCTAGGACGGAGTGAAGTACCGCACTTGCTCATTGGCCCACGGTTTGCTAGAGATTTTAGTGAGAGGCTGCTGTCCAATATTTCTGCAGGTGATTGCCACTTTACTTACAGTCTCTTTCATGGTCAGAGTGTGGAGCAGTAGATTGCCAGGTGGCACTAGTGATGCCTCATTTGGCAGGCCACAACAGTTTCTCCAGTGCTGCGGGCCTTGGCACGGTGCACTGATGGGACTGCTAGGTGGTGCTGAGGTCGCAAACTGCTTCCTCAGTCAGGAGTGCTAGGGCTGCGAAGCCTGCAGCATGAGGGGATGCGGACTTCTCCAGTGGCAGGTAAGGACACACAAATGCCAGCTTTTCTTAAAATATTTTCTGATGGGTAGCGATTGGCACCCACTGTTGCTGCTGGTTACTCGGGCTGGGAATGCCGGTGCAGCAGGGGGGCATACTTTGATATGGTGCTCCCACTATCACGCTGTGGTGCTGTGGCACTTTAGAAGGTCACTGCAGCTCTCTGATGCCACTGCCCTTGCTGGATGGCACCGCAGGTCTCTTTACTGCCTCTCTGAAATGTGCGGCTTCTGGTAGGGGCACAAGCTTGCTATTTCACATGGGGCGGCTTGACATGTTGTGTGGGGAGCTGTTCCCTCGGGTGCTTTGGCCCCTACACTGCGACTGCTGGCTCTTTGCCTGTGCAGGCATTTTATGACTTTTGTCTCTGCCGGTCTGATAGCGGGAAACAAGCATGCGGGCAGCTGCAGGGTGGATGCCGGTTAACTAACTGGCAGGGTTGCGGTTGTGCTAAGCCTGAGCTGGAAGCTCTGTCTAACCTCAAGGGGGTCCCAGGACGTCTTCCTTTTCTGGCATCGGCCTCTTCATATTGCACTGCCCAGTTCCTCAGCAGGCGGACAGAAGCGGGGCATCGGACTGTTGCAGACTCACTCACAGTCTCTTCCCTCTCCTTTTTCCTATTTAAGAGATGGTGTCCCCTTCTGTCTATGAGCCGTTGCTCTCTCCGTGGTGTGGTAGTGTTTTATACATGGGTTCCATTACTCCCCCGGAGACACTGCAAGCAGCGGTCGACAAAAAGCACATGCGGGGATCGACCCACTCGTCGCCATTGTGGTATCCAGGGCCATTGGCCCACATGCTGGATGAATGGCCACACGGATGCCTGATATGGGGTGCTGGAACTTGCCACGTGCGCCCGGGCCCTTTTATTAACATCACTTCTGACGCATGTGATGGATGTGTGTCGGGTGCATGTGTGTCCAGCCCTCTAGGGAGTGGCTGGTAAACTCAGTGCCTATTGAGACACTAGAACATGTCCAGCAGGACACTACAGAAGGCTTCCAAGGCAGTGGTGTCCAGGCTGGATGAAGAACAAGCCTTGGCTGATGCAAGAGTTCCGGTACTCAGGGTAATGGTGCAGGGATGCTCCTGGAGGGTATACCATCTCCAAACTCAGCAGAGAGATGAGGGTAACCTCCTGCAGCCTCAAAGACCTCCTCCTGATATGATGCTCTCTGGCCAGCAACATGGTAGACCAGACAGATGTGGTCAGTGCCTGCAGATGCAGGGGGATGGCTCCTCCGCCCCAAGGGAGATGTTTGCTGGTTGTGAAAGTGCTGGGCAGTCCACAAAGTGTTGGAGATGATGCACAGCTGCACGAAGAGTCATATCTGTCCAATTGTCAAATAACATGCAGCCTGGCAGAGTTCGATACCAGTTTTGGTGTAGGTCCTTAGTTTCCTCTGTGTTGTCTCTTATTTGTCTTATTCAGTTCCCAGGAAGTCGAATTTGAGGACCTGTTGTCAAGGGGACACCTAAATACTCAATTTAGGGGTGTTTAGGAGAGTATATGGTAATATCCAATGGGCTACCTATCACTAGGGTGACTGTACCCCCTATATGACGACTTGCTGTGCCCTAAAAGTCCCAATTTCTCCAAGACAATAAGATGGTGAAACCAATCTTTGTCTGTTCACGTAAGGAAGCCCACCTTAGTTTGCACAATTAACAGTTTAGAGTAATCTGGAGTTTTAAGAATGGGTGCTGAGAACATTGCTTCTTTTAGGTTGTCAAAAGCCTTCTGACAGCTCACCTTCCAGTTAACTTCCTTTGGTTGCTTCTTGAAAGTCAGTTCTGGGAGTGATGTCGCAATAGTACCATCGCCCTTCACAAACCTCCTGTGGTACCCAGTCAAGCCATGGAACGCCCTGACTTGAGTCTGGGTCGATGGGCCTTCCAGTCCAGAATAGTATGGATCTTGTGTTGTAAGGGTTGAGCTTGGCCCCCACCTGCAAGGTGACCCAATATACAACTGATCTCTGCCCTATCTTGCACTTGCTGGTCTTGATAGTGACGCCTGCATTTGGCAAAGCCTCTAGTACTTTTCCAAGGTGCATCAGGTGATCCTGCCAAGTGGATCTATAGACAGCAATATGATCTAGATATGCTGCGCTAAAAGACTCTAGCCTAGCCAGGACTCGGTTCATCAGCCTCTGGAAGGCTGCAGGGGCATTGTTTAAACCAAATGGCATCACAGTACACTGGTAATGCCCATCTGATGATTTTCATTGGCTCCTGGAGTGATAACAATTTGATAACAATTTGACAGTACCCTAATGTTAAGTCAAAGGTACTGAGTAACTTTGCTGCACCCAACCTGTCAATCAGTTCATCTGCCCATGGCATAGGGTGTGCATTTGTCCTGGTGATTGCCTTGAGACCCTGTAGTCTACACAAAACTTCAGCTCTGGTTTCTGCCCCTTAGAATGAGGTTTGGGAACTAAGGGGTCCATTTGGATGTCGGGCGGATTGCCTCCGCCAGGGTAGCGGTGGCCACCGCCACCCTGGCGGAGGAAATCTGCCCGACATCCTTCCCTGCATTCCCCCCGCCATATTACGATGGCGGAGGGGACCGCAGCGGTGGGAAACACCGCCCGCCTGTTTCCCGCCCCGGTCGCCTTGCGGCCGGGGCGGAAAAGGGATAACATGGTGGCGGTGTCTATCAGACACCGCCAGCCATATTATAATGGGCATTTTTCAATGCCTTTCCGTGGCGGCAAAGCCGCCACGGAAAGGCATGCGGTCTTCACTCTGGGGGCCCCCTGTGGGCCCCCAGAGGGAAGTACAGTTGGGGGGGTGCACATGGGGGGTACCTGTGGTACCCCCCTTCATTGTCATTTGCAAAGCGGCAGGCACCGCGCGGTGCCTGCCGCTTTGCAAATGAAAATGTGAAAGTGCATTTTCAGCATTGTGGCGGGTGGTGCAGAGAGCACCGCCCACCACAATGCTGAAAATACAGGATGTGCCCGCCACTGTGGCGGGCACATCCTAATGGCACCCCCGGGACCCCCGCCCTTGTGGCGGGGGGTCCCGATTTACGATAGGATGACGGGCGGGCAAAGTCCGCCCGTTATCCTAATGGACCCCTAAGACCACTGGGCTGACCCAAGGATTCTCAGAGGGTTCGGTCATCCCTAAATTCAGCATCTTGCTGACTTCAGCTCCAATGCTTTTCTTAATTTTGTCAGGAAAGCTGCTCCCAGTGATCACATCATGCGTGTACCAGGTTATCTGATATGGGGTTAGGGAAAATAGCTCAGCATACTCTCCCAGGACGTGATTGCAGTCAACTTGCTGTTGGGCAGTGAGGGTGTCTGACGAGATCACTCCCTCAAAAGACCCATCTTTAGGGTTGGTAGAGAGGAGTACAGGGAGAGATTCTCTCTTTTCTTCCTGATCCTCAACAGTGACACTGGCTATGGTCACATCAGCCCTGTCATAAAAGGGTTTGAGACGATTCACATGGATGACCCTGTGTGGGCTCCTGGGAGTGCCTAAGTCCACCAAATAGGTGACCTCCCCTTTTCTTTCAGGAATAGGTTAGAGTCTACTCCATTGGTCCTGGAGGGCCCTAGGTGCCACAGGCTCAAAAACGCATACCTTCTGCCCTGTCTGAAACTCAACCAGTGAAACCTTTTGGTCAAATCATTGCTTCTGGAGCTCTTGGCTTGCCTTAAGGTTGTGTCGTACAGCTTGTACCTCACTGGTAAAACTGTACGTTTGTTGGACAACATAAACGTCAGGATGGTGCTAGACTGATTCTATGCACACTCTCAGGATATGTTGGCCTATAGTCCTGCTAGGTCACTGTACATCATCCGTACCCCTAGCCTTACAGGGTGACAAATGTATGTGCAACCTTAGATCATGGCATCCCTAATCCTTAAAGGAATTCATGGTAAAGGTCTAGAAACTTTAGGTTCAGACTCTCATGCATACCCAAAGTAATACAAAAGAAATAATCAGCAAGGCGTTTCAATATTTATTAAAGCAAGGTGATTCTTGCGTAAAATCGGTGTGCTGTGATAATTAGTTGAATGAAACAGATTTGCGTAATTAGCATTAGGAGAACAATGAAAAGGAAGAACAATTTCACCATTGTGCTAAGGCAGTGAATGTATGCATGCATATGCATACTGTGTATAGTGCACTCCTACCTAGTGCTCCCTAACCTAGTCTTGAATGGGGTGGGTGACCTGCCAAATCCCAGCCAGGTGGACTAACACCCCATTACTTGTAGGTAAGTGTTGTCAGGCTGTTCGTCTTGGTCCAGTCACATCTGAAGAGGTGAATGACAGTGACAACGGGACTGTAGTCAGTTCCCAAGGGAGTAACCCCAAAAGGGTTGATGGAGCATCATGATATTCCAAAAATTGTAGGGGTGCATCATAATCATGGATAGTGCACACTCCCTATATTCTTGTGTTGTATTAGAAAGTGATTAATATAAGCGTGGAGTAATAACAAATGTGTAAGCGAAATGGGTATACAGTCAAAATATCGAGTTTTTAATATCGAGTTACATTAATATCGAGTTAAAAATATAGAATGGACACAATATCGAATGGACAGAATATAGACTACAAAAACATCGAATAGAATAGCATAAATATCGAATCAAAAAATATAGAATGGACAAAATATCGAATGGAAAGAATATAGACAACAAAAATATAGAATGACAGAATATAGACAACAAAAATATAGAATGACAGAAAATAGATAACAAAAATATCGAATTTGAGGTAAGTTAATATTAATTTTTTAAAGTATTTTTTATTTTAGTATATGTGTGAAAAGGGTATATTTATTTTATAATTTATTTTAATTAATTAAGTTTATGGTATTTAATTGTTGCGTAATATAATTCTGTTGCGGGTTGTGGGTTTATAGGGGAATAGGGTGGGAAGTAATTTAATTATAATTAATTAAATATGTAAATTTATTTTTTGGTATTTATTTAGAATTAATTGTTAATTGATAATTAATTGGTAATTAATTAAAATATAATTGTTAATTATTTTAATTATTGATTAATTGATAATTATGCTAATTTTATTAATGTATTGTCTGTAGCGGGTTGTGGTTTTATAGGGGAATAGGGTGGGAAGTAATTTACATTTAATTATTTAAATGTTTAAATGTATTTATTGGTATTTATTTTGAATTAATTGATATTTAAATTTTTAATTGGTAATTAATTAAAATATAATTGGTAATTCATTTTAATTAATTGATTAATTGATATTTATGTAAATTGTATTAATGTATTTTCCGTAGCTGGTTGTGGGTTTATAGGGGAATAGGGTGGGAAGTAAATTAATTATAATTAATTACATTTTGACATTTATTTTTTGGTATTTATTTGGAATTAATTGATATATACATTTTTCATTGGTAATGAATTAAAATATAATTGATAATTAATTTTAATTAATAGTTTAATTGTTAATTATATTAATTTTATTAATGTATTTTCTGTAGTGGGTTGTGGGTTTATAGGGGAATAGGGTGGGAAGTAATTTAATTGTGAATAAATAAATATTGTTATTTATTTATTGGTTTTGTTGTAATTTTTAATACATTTTTAATTGTTAATTAATTAATTGTTAATTGGTAAATAATTTGTATTAATAGGTAATTATTTGTAATAATTATTTTTTTCTATTTTTAATTGATTATTTATTATATTATATAAAATTGTTAATTATTGTTAATTAATTTGTATTTGCTATTAATATTTAATTTATTTGTATTCATATATGAAGTATTTACTTTCTCTACTGTTGCACTCTCTGGAGTGTGAATAGTAAATTTTACCCCTACGCTGTCCAACGCTTTCCCTACTTTTGCACTCTTTGGAGTGGAAATAGTAATTTTAATTCTACCGCTATCCAATGCTTTCCTTACTGTTGCACTCTTTGGAGTAGGAATAGTAATTTTTACCCCTATGCTATCCAACGCTTTCTCTACTGTTGCACTCTTTAGAGTGGGAATAGTAATTTTTACCCCTATGCTATCCAATGCTTTCCCTACTGTTGCATTCACTGGAGTGGGAATAGTAATTTTTACCCCTACACTATCCAACACTTTCCCTACTGTTGCACTCTCTGGAGTGGGAATAGTAATTTTAACCCTCCCGCTATCCAACGCTTTCCCTACTGTTGCACTTTCTGGAGTGGGAATAGTAATTTTTACCACTACGCTATCCAATGCTTTCCCTACTGTTGCACTCTTTGGAGTGGGAATATAAATGTGTACCCCTACGCTATCCAACGCTTTGCCTACTGTTGCACTCTGTGGAGTGGGAATAGTAGTTTTTTACCTTTACGCTATCAATCAATCAATCATAGCATTTATATAGCGCGCTACTCACCCGGAGGGTCTCAAGGCGCTTGGGGAGGGGGGGTCCGCTACTGCTCGAACAGCCAGGTCTTGAGCTGCTTCCTGAAGGCGAGGTGGTCTTGGGTCAGGCGGAGGTGAGTCGGGAGGGAGTTCCACGTCTTGGCGGCGAGGTAGGAGAAGGATCTCCCTCCTGTGGTGGCTCTTCGGATGCGGGGGACGGCGGGGAGGGCGTGGTTGGTTGATCGAAGCTGGCGTGTGGGAGTGTAGAATTTGAGGCGGCTGTTGAGGTATCTTGGGCCTTGGTTGTGTAGGGCTTTGTGTGCGTGGCTGAGGAGTCGGAACGTGATTCTCTTGTTGACCGGGAGCCAGTGCAGGTCTCTCAGGTGTCCGGAGATGTGGCTGTGTCGGGGGATGATGTCCAAGATGAGTCTTGCTGAGGCGTTTTGGATTCGCTGGAGTCTCTTCTGGAGCCTGGCAGTGGTTCCGGCGTAGAGGGAGTTGCCCTAGTCCAGTTGGCTGGTGACGAGGGCCTGGGTGACTGTCTTCCTGGTCTCGGTGGGGATCCACCGGAAGATCTTACGTAGCATGCGCAGGGTGTTGAAGCATGACGAGGAGACGGCGTTGACCTGTCTGGTCATGGAGAGGGAGGAGTACAGGATGAAGCCTAGGTTTCGTGCGTGGTCTGTTGGTTTGGGAGCGCTGCCCAGGGCGGGGGGCCACCAGGAGTCGTCCCAGGCGGAGGGCGAAGATCCCAGGATGAGGACTTCCGTCTTGTCTGAGTTCAGTTTCAGGCGGCTGTTCTTCATCAACTTGGCTACGTCTTTCATCCCCTCGTGTAGGCTGGCTCTGGCAGAGGCAGGGTCGTTGGTGAGGGAGAGGATCAGCTGGGTGTCATCGGCGTAAGAGATGATGTTGAGATTGTGTTGGCGTGCGATGGCCGCAAGGGGGCTCATGTAGACATTGAAGAGGGTGGGGCTGAGCGAGGAGCCTTGAGGCACGCCGCAGATGACTTCGGTGGCTTCTGATCTGAACGGGGGAGGCGGACTCTCTGGGTCCTTCCGGCGAGGAAGGAGATGATCCATTCTAGTGCCTTCTCTTGGATTCCGACGTTGCTGAGGCGCTGCTCTAGGGTGCGGTGGCAGACAGTGTCAAAAGCCGCGGAAAGGTCCAGAAGGATGAGAGCCGCTGTTTCCCCGTTGTCGAGCAGGGCTCGGATGTCATCAGTGGCAGCGATGAGGGCGGTCTCGGTGCTGTGGTTGGTCCGGAAGCCGGACTGCGAGTGGTTGAGGGATCCATTCGTCTCGAGGAAGGCGGCCAGCTGCTTGTTGACGGTCTTCTCGATGACTTTGGCCGGAAACGGGAGGAGCGAGATGGGGCAGTAGTTTTTTAGTTCGGTGGGGTCCACTGATGGTTTCTTCAGTAGAGCGCTGAGTTCGGCATGCTCCCAGCTCTCCGGGAAGGTCGCTGTGTCGAAGGAGGTGTTGATGATGTCCCGTAGGTGGGGTGCGATGACGGAGTCGGCCTTGTTGAAGACGTGGTGAGGGCAGGGGTCGGTTGGAGATCCGGAGTGGATGGAGTTCATATCTATCCAACACTTTCCCTACTGTTGTACTCTCTGTATTGGGAATAGTAATTTTTACCTCTACGCTATCCAACACTTTCTATACTGTTGCACTCTGTGGAGTGGGAATAGTAATTTTTACCCCTACGCTATCCAACGCTTTCCCTACTGTTGCACTCCATGGAGTGGGAATAGTAATTTTTACCCCTACGCTAGCCAATGCTTTCCCTACTGTTGTACTCTTTGGAGTGGGAATAGTAATTGTTACCCCTACGCTATCCAACGCTTTGCCTAATGTTGCATTCTGTGGAGTGGGAATAGTAATTTTTACCCCTCCGCTATCCAACACTTTCTATACTGTTGCAATCTCTGGAGTGGGAATAGTAATTTTTACCCCCAAGCTATCTAACGCTTTCCCTACTGTTGCACTCTCTGGAGTGGGAATAGTAATTTTAACCCTCCCGCTATCCAACGCTTTGCCTACTGTTGCACTCTTTGGAGAGGGAATGGTAATTTCTACCCCTACGCTATCCAACGCTTTCCCTACAGTTGCACTCACTGTAGGCGGAATAGTAATTTTTACCCCTTCGCTATCCAACGCTTTCCCTACTGTTGCACTCTCTGGAGTGGGAATAGTAATTTTTACACCTATGCTATCCAACGCTTTCCCTACAGTTGCACTCTCTGGAGTGGGAATAGTCATTTTAACCCTCCCGCTATCCAACGCTTTGCCTACTGTTGCACTCTTTGGAGTGGGAATAGTAATTTTTACCCCTATGCTATCCAACACTTTCCCTACTGTTGCACTCACTGGAGTGGGAATAGTAATTTTTACCCCTACGCTATCCAATACTTTCCCTACTGTTGCACTCTCTGGAGTGGGAATAGTAATTTTTACCCCTACGCTATCCAACGCTTTCTATACTGTTGCACTCTCTGGAGTGGGAATTGTAATTTTTACCCCTACGCTATCCAACGTTTTCCCTACTGTTGCACTCTCTGGAGTGGGAATAGTAATTTTGACCCTTCCGCTATCCAACGCTTTCCCTACTGTTGCACTTTCTGGAGTGGGAATAGTAATTTTTACCGCTACGCTATCCAATGCTTTCCCTACTGTTGCACTCTTTGGAGATGGAATAGTCATTTTTACCCCTACGCTATCCAACGCTTTCTCTACTGTTGCACTCTGTCGAGTGGGAATAGTAATTTTTACCCCTCCGCTATCCAACGCTTTCCCTACTGTTGCACTCTCTGGAGTGGGAATAGTAATTTTAACCCCTATGCTATCCAACGCTTTCTCTACTGTTGCACTTAATGGAGTGGTTATAGTAAATTTTACACTTTCTGCTATCCTACGGTAAAAATATTATAAATATTTTATTAATATTATGTTTATATACATATATATATATATGTATTAATAAATTAATTTGTAAAACAAAAATTCTTTAATTACATTAATTAATTATTAATGTTAAGGTTATTTAAGTAGTTTAAGTATGTTTAAGTTAATTATATTTATTATTTAATTAATTTTTAATTAAATTGAAGCATTTTAAAAAAATTGATATTTTGACTAGCTATATTTTTTTACATAGATATTTTTGATTCGATATTTTTGTACTTACCTGTTTGGAGATAGGAGGTCGATATTTTGGTATTCTATATTTTTACCTCGATATTTTTGTAACTCGATATTTTTAACATCGATATTATTTCAGTGATCCAGCGAAATGATAGAAAATTGCTTCATGTTATTCAAGAAAGTAAAGTGGCATTTAAAAGGAATTATGTAATGCTCAATGTTCATTGCAAATGCTTAATGAGGTAGCTCATGCTTAATGTAATGCATTAGATCTAAACGTGCACCATAATAAAGTCTGCACACGTAGAGATGATTAATTGTGCCTTAAACTTGCAACATTTACTAATGCGTGTAATTCTCGATGTATAAGGGCCTAAATGAATGTTCACGTTTTACTATGTAATATATGTATGTGGTCTTGTAAAGCGCACTGCTGCCCTGAGGCGTTGTGGCGCTGTAGACCACTGGGGAACCCGTCCTGGCTATCCCTGTGAGATGGTCCCTACTGGGTATCTCCAGGGTGAAACCAGGCATCCCCAGCGAATGTGGGGGGGTGTTGTAGAGATGAGGCAAGCTAATGCCCAGAGTTGCCGATTGTGATCCCTGGTTAGAGTAGGCACCGAGGTGAGAATTATCCAGTCCGCTGACCCTGGTCCATGACCCTGCCGCGTCGGGAATTGAACCCTGGTCCCAGGCCGTTCTCTGCTTCCGGGTCTGCCGGCGCTAACCAGTGAGCCACACCACTCCGCTATGAAAGGCCTATTTGTATTTCTTATGTTCGCTGAATTATGTAGGCCCGAAGTGTATTTTCCCTGGTGGAGCTCTCATTTAGAGGCAGTCAGCGAAATTCATGAGCGTGTAAGGTTGTTCTGTTCTCACGCTTCTGTTGCAGGTGCAAGGACACCGTCTTCATTAGTTAGGCTGACGCCTTTTTATTTAGGAGTTAGGTATGGAGGAGGCCTGCAACAAAGTATACTGGAATGTCGACAATTGGGAGCCGATACTCTTTCTCACTGAAGACATTCCAACCGTTGCTGGACGAGGTGCAAGTTTTGGTGGAAAATGACCTATGAGAGGTGCCTGGCCAGAAGAGGTGTTTCAGAGGTGTGTCATATCAATTGTGCATTTTGTATTAGGGACAGTGCCCCGAGGGATGAGTTAGCAGAGAGCCGTTAGAGGGTAGAAGGTAAGGATTGATACAGAGGAGGGAGACTTAGAACAAACTGGGTAGCTTTGGCTACTGACCCTTACAATGTGAGTGTACTTCTTAGGAAGTCTTCACAAGCCGACACCTTTTCTTGATCTTTCCTGGGAAATGCTAAGTAGGGATGCCACTTTAGTGATAGCGTAGGGATAAATTAATGGATTTCTTTTGCTACCCACTAATGAAGACTAATTTAGATGTTGGAGCAGTCATTGCTAGTTTAATATTTCTGGAGTTGCTTATTTTCTTGATGCTTCACCAGATCAGACTGGTGCATAGGATGAACTTTGTATTAGTGCCTATGTATTTCTTTAACCTCGCCATGAGGTATTTGTATGTTCAGTTATTTTTGGCTTTGTAATAAAACCCCTAAATTTGAAGTCGGAGTCAGTGATCCTTTCTGAGTTTAAGTGAATTGGTCCAGATTGTCTAGTTGTGAATGTATTGGTTTTCTCCCCTTTACACTTTTCAGCAGGTAACAAAGGTCCAGTCAACCAAGGATTCTTAGTGAGATTATATTATAGAATCCGGTGCTATCAGTTGGTAGCAGAATAGGATGGTTACCTCTGTAGTAAGGGGAGACATAGAGAAGGTTAGTCATTTAGTCCCCATAGAGCCCAAGTGATGGTGATCCAGTGGATCGTGAGCGGAGGACGACGCCGTTTGATGGAAACCAACGGAGAATGGCGGTGTGGCGGAAGCAGTCGTTCTTGGTAGAGTGAGTATGATGTGTGTCTGTTAGATTGCTGTGTTGTTTTGATTGTGTGATGCCTTGCAGAGTTGGAATGAGAGTTGAGTAATTGTGGTTTCGAGCTGAACGTGTCCATGAGACTTGATTTTGATATCCCGGGATAAGAGATTGTGGTGTAGAAGACACCCATAGTTGAAATTGTCTGACCAGTGAGTGTGGGAGTCATGAGACGTCGTTGACTGACCCACCGGTGATGGGGAAACGTGTGCATGAGTAACCGACGCAGGTCATGCGTTACTGTATGTGTGAGTGGATCCTATCAATTAGGTACATGACTGTCCGGCCGTTCGAAGGCAGATAGTCTGAGGCAGCTGTCCAGTCGTTTCGCGGCCAGACGGTTGCCAGAGTTGGGGTCGACAATTGTGAGAGACTGACCGGTCATTGGTGGACAGACAGTCATAGAAGTGACTGTTCGGTCGGTTGGTGAACAAACAGTTATTTCATTGTATGAAAGAGACGAATGAGTGTGCGAGAGACCAATTGTAAAGGAGGGGAACTATTGCATGTGGAGGAAGAGTGACATCAGAGAGTGCCACGCTGTGATAGGTTGGTTAGTGTGAAGTCGAGCTGGTATTGGTGGATTGACATCAGGAAGTAAAACGAAAAGCTGTTGGTAAAACGAAGTTGATTTCATCATGAAATGTTTTAAAGTTCTACTAGATATGTGTAGAGGAGATAGAAGGGTGGTTACTCGGGGAGGAGAAGAAGCCCCGCCTGAGGATACCCCTGCCCATTACATGGCTACGAATGTGAGATTGCATACCATTATTTCGTTTGAAAATTGGCATAAAATGACTGAAAAAGAGGGCGAATTGGCTTTCTTGCGTCATGGTACTTTCAGGTTGGAAGTGTTGTCCCGTTGAAATCCGCGATGTCTTCCTTGCGACCTTTACTTAGACTGACAGGGTTTGAGGCGTTACATGCATGGTTGAGAGCTGCACATGACAGGAAAAGAGACCGAAGTCAGGCAAGGGTGAAAAAGTTGATCAGGGAATTTCAAGATGTGTGATGGTGATGGAGCAAGGATTCGCACGTAAAGCGACTTGCTCATAATCAAGAACCTCGCCTAACTTATAATCATATTAATTCAACTTGTCCGTCATTTATTTAGCATTTTCCCCACACGCGGGTGTCCCTAGGAGGCTTGCCTGTGTGTCTTTTCATCCTAACCATGCTTGCACTACGGAAATGGCTGCTTCGCAGAAATCCAGTCTGCGCATGCGTCGGTCATACTCACGTGATGTGACGCACTCGCATTCTGGAGGGATTTTGTTGCTCATGCGCATTGTTGCAAACATGGCCGCTTGTCTCTCACCACGCTCTCTGCTTGCCACCGCTGCTTCTGCCTATCTGTCTTTTTGCACTAAACTTTAATGCTATAGATATTATAAAGTAAGGGGTGCAGTGAAGTTTATAACGGTATACAGTGTAATCATTTTGTCGTATGATTCTAATTTGTTTTCGCTTACTTTTCATGTACCGCGTATCTATGGGCCTGGGGACTGGGAGCCGCTCCATATTTGAAGCTCTTCTAAACCCTGTCACGTGACATGGGAGAAACCCCACTGCGCAGAAGCTGAAACCAGCCAGCTGGCTCCCGAAGCTCGATGCGCCTGAGAACCTACCTAGAAGATGCTGCAGTTTACCTTGACTGTGCAACAATGTATCTATATACTGCCCTCTCTCATTGTCTTCTATATTCCTATGCCTGGGAACGTGAACCCAAGGGGCGGGTATGCAAAATTGAATATGCATGATGGGAACACTGAATTATAGGTGGTGACAATGACAAAGTCACCTCTCCTGACCAATCATAACGTGGGAATTTTGTCACTTGCAACATTTGTGGGTGGTCTAGGGGTCCCAAAACAGTATAACTAGCCTAGTATAGCTTGGAGAAATTGTCCGACTTGTCCGAGTAGCAGACCTGTCACTGACCCTACGAACTCTATAGGTGATTGATACAGAGTGCTGCGGAGCACTCTGCCCGTACTTTCCACAAAACTAGAAGGGGTGGAAATAGTTTTAAGTGCTGGCGGAGCACTTTGCTGGGAAATTCGAAAACCCAATCGGGGTTACTGGCGGATTACTTGCAGAGAGGGGGTAACGCAGGCGTTGCATCTGAAGCTGTGGGTGTTGGTCGTACCTTGGTGAGCCCAGTCCTGATCCAAACCTGAGGGGTATCCTGTCCTGACTGTCCACGAGCTGTACCTGCTCGTTTTCTGGTATTCCAATCCTTGAGGGTCCTTGTCCCCGTCTTGTCCCAACTGACCCGTGGCCAGGGTTAGTCATCATTCTCGTTCTAGGTAAATATCCTCTGTGGGTGTCTATCTGACTATACTCTTTTTCCTCTTCTTAATAAAGCTCTCTTGCCTGTGATATTGCTCTATCACCTCTGAAAACAATTTATATGCAATTGGTTATTAGTGATGTTCCATATCTCTCCCCTACCTATAGGATATTATTAAACTGTCATATTATTTTAGTGTGTTCCATTTTACCCTTCCCTTTAGCAGGATTGTCGTGAACTTAGTAAGATTAGCATAAGATCTAGGGATTAGGTTTGAAAATATTAGTGCACACGTTAGGTCCTTCTCATGTCCCTTGCCTTAGTTTAAGCCTATGCTGAATAGCGTGTTCTCTGATACTCAAACTCTGTAGTGTTCCCTAAATTCTCTAATGGTACTTGCCCTGATCCATAGTTACATTGTGGCTTTAATATTGATAATCGATGTACTGATTTGTATTTGCCTCATTATACTGGCATATTCATTCTGAACTTTTCTTATATAAAACTTTAAACTCCATCAGGTGTCTGTGGTCATTTTACAAAGTAAATGTCATTAAGTATTGAATGTGAAAGGTATTTTCCACACTTTTAGGAATCTTGTTACCTGTCCACTGCTAGCTCCTGATCCATCAGGAGTAATGTGCCTGTGGTAAGTCAGGTACATGAATAGTAAGTGGTGTAAGTGACGCCCCGAATTACTCATAGTAGCGTGGTTAAGGTTTCACCCGGTTCATGCAAAAACTCTGTCATTACATGCACGCCAGGGCCCAGTGCGTGGAAATTGGTAATCTAATGACCCGGGTGACCTACGCGCTCTATCAGTAATTTTCTGGTAGCAGAGTTATGGTTAGGACTAGTTAAGATAGGTAGACAAGATAGTTAAATAAAACGTGAAAATAAAATGTGCTGCTAAAATTTTTTATTAACTGTATTGTTTCAAATATTGCGCAAAATGTTTTAAAAGGGTTTTGATATATATATATATATGATTTTGCATTGCTGCTATAAGTGTTATATGTTACATTAACAGAAATTGTTTGTAAGTGTTCAGTGTAGTCCGAATCCCCGGGGAAGTCTATAGCTAACGGTGAGTAGAATCCGGTTAGCTGATGAGGTCGCTTGTCGTGAGTTATTAGTGCAGGGTCAGGAGAAGACCAGAAGCGCTAATTAGGATCTTTTGTTGTATCTGAGTGATTGATAGCTAGCGAGTCCTCGTATAAAACTTCCATTGTGATATCACCTAGTAAGGGTCACATACGGAAGGAGTAATAGGGTCTCCAAAGCTTGAATGAGAAGCAAGGTAGTCCGCTGGTGAAAGCCTGACTTAGTATATATCCCGGAAAGAAGTGGATGAGTCAGGGGAATAGCAGGTTCTATATTGCGCGTTTGTAAGGTTAGGCAGAGAAGTCTACCCTAAGTGAATGAAAAGTAGACAGAAGTGGTTTACTTGCAGTGAAAAGAAAACTTTCTATCTCTTTAGAACACTCAGACACAGCGGCGAATGTTGTACATTGTTGTCTAAAATAAGCGTTCGTACTTTAGGAAAAATTCAAAGTTTCCGTTACCTTGTGAAGGAGGAAGTCAGTCGGAAGACTGCCCTGACGTCACTTCGTGCCGCGCTGGTATTAGTCAGAACAGCGGGTGTGTAGCGAAGCTGAGATTGTAAGGGAGGGGTGAGTGCCGGAGCGTGAGACCATGTCTCGGGAAAGGCCGCGCACCCATTGGCTGAAAAGTTTTGAAATCTTGGTTTCAATTGGTTGCTGCGAGATAAAAGTCGCATTAGCATTAGAAGCACAAAGGTAAACAAAATTAATCAACAGGAGCTTGAGAAGAGTTTGGAAAGGTGTATGTGGTATCCTGAGTTTATACCTAATCCACAGTACTTAGGCTTCTATAAGGAACAGATTTTACGAGGTAGACCAAACAAAATGTACGGAGTTAAGAGGAAGATGTCTCTTGCTGACAAAATAAAGAATTATTTTAAGAAAGATCAGCCTATTAGGACTAGGGAGGGTGTGATCATTCCTCCACCAGATACACCCGCCTCCTTCATGATGTTTGATAAGGGGTATCATACTTGCGTATGGTTAGAAAATTGGGTAAAGTATACTGCAGATGGCGGAGTTCTAGCATTTCCTATTAATGGTTCCTTTAATGGCAGAATCCTGTTTAACCTGAGGAATCGAATGAATGAATTACACCCCAGACCCAGAATAACTCAGTACGAGGCCCTAGAAGAATGGGAGATTGAGGCTCTGGACAGAGACAGGCCCAGAATGGAGAAGGGTTTGAGTAGATGGTATCCAAAATTGCCAAAAGAAACCAAAGAGCAGAAAATGAAACAGTGGAGGCAGAATATGATGGTTGAGGGGTTGTTTCCAATGATGGGGGTACTGGAAGAAGGGAAAGGAAAATGTACTAAAAAGACCCACCACTTAATGGCCGTGGGGGACTCTGAAGATGAACACCTAGAAGATTTGTTGATGAAAAACCCCCCTCCCTATGTTGCAGAGTCAGAGCCTTTGAGTTCAACGAACCCGTTTTCAAAATATCCTAGATGTCGGAGGGATAGTGAGACAGATGGAACGGGTACGGATAGTAAAACCAGTGATGGGGACGGGTTTTGCAGACCTAGTTCTACAGTCCCGAATTACCGTCCGTTTGGAGAAGACCCACCTCGGGTGGTTACTCCAACAGCCCCAAATATTTACCCTCCCTTGGTACCCCAAGTGGTGCATGACAATTCCGCAGAAAGGGCTTTGCGTGAGCGAGAGAAGGAAGCCCTAGCCAGACAGCGAGATGATTTAATTCGGACCATAGCCCAGATACATCCCCATCCAGATTCACTGACTATCCCAGTGACTATAGGTCCAGCTATTCCCCTTTACGGGGATAGACTGGCCAGTCCACGGACTCCTGTCATAACCCCGAATATGCCAACTCCTAGTGTTCCACTCCCGCGAAAAGAGACGTTCATAGATGATGATCAAGAAAGTGAATGTGAGTCAGTGGTCTTAATGGATCTGCCCATAAGGGAACCTAGAACCAGTGTGCCAAGGGCAAGAAGTCAGAGTAGGACAAAAGAGGTAATGATTGAAAGCACCTCTGGGGTCAGGAGTGCCACAGTAGTATCTCCAGAGGAATTGGACAGATGGACCAAAGAGTTGGAAAAGGAAACCACACCCCAACCAAAACCCTTAGAAATCTATAGACTAAGGATAGAAATAGAGGAACTGGTGGCTGGTAATGTAGGATTAGACCGGTTAAATTCCTTTAGTGAAGACGAGTTACTGTTTATCAGCAAAAACCTTACCCGAAGCACTAGATTGCTACACGAGAGATTAATGGACACAGCCACTGATATGGGAATAGATATTAGTCGATCCAAAGTCCTTAAGAAACCCTACAGAGCAGATTTTTCTGACAAAGACCTAGAGAACATGAACATGGTAGGAAAACAGATCCAGATAAAGGAATTACTGAAGGTCCTCCAGAATTGGGGAAATGTAGAAAAATGGAAGACCCGATGGGCGAAAAAGAAAGAAGAGAGTAAGGCTAATCCAAAGGGCTCAGAATACCTACTGAAAGAGGTAGAACCAGCAGAAAAATTGTGTCCCATGAGAGAGGTACCGGGGGGGAAATATGTCCATGTCCCTTGGTCCCGACAAGACATTGTGTCATTTACAAATGACTTTCCAAAATTGCGGGAGAAACCAGTTGACTGGTACAGACAGGTTGAGCGCTTCATTAAAGTTCAGAAATGCCTTTTGAAAGACCTGGATGGGTTTTTCGACATTGTGGTGCCTGTAGATTTGTGGACGGATTGTAAAATCGAAATTGATTGGCCCAATGATGAATATGCAAGAGACCCTAGAACCGGAGCTCCCTCAGCTGAAGTAATGAGGAAGTATGAGCAAGTCATACAATACCTAAAGAAAAAGGTGCCCGCAAAAGAAACTGATTGGACTCGGATAGATAGAACTACCCAAGAGCGCGACGAAACTGTTCATTCCTTTTATGAAAGGTTACTGCAGGTGTTCAAAACTTACAGTGGAATTGATAATGTGGACATGAAAGACATGACCCATTTCAGTTACAGATTCGTGTTAGGATTAAGGCCTGAAATATCCCAGTGGATTCGAGATAATAAAATCAGTTGGCAAGGCAAGCCCATAGATGATGTCCTCAAGTACGCCAAGTACTGTGAGGATGAGATAGAAAATAAGAAGAAAGCCCTAAAGGAGAAGGTGATGTGGGCACAAGTGAAATTGGCTGAACAGCAAGAAAAACAGTTAAGTAAAATGAATAATGCTAATAATGCCCAGAATCCCAATGCTGGGGGAGGAGGGAAACCCCGGGTAAAAATGAGTCGGGAGGAGGCTATGAAGAAGTTCCCCTGCCATGGATGCGGTCAGATAGGGCATTGGAGAGACGAGTGTCCACATCTGCAGGCTGGTAATGCCCCTGTAAATGGTTTAAATCCACAGGTGCAGAAAGAGGGGATACGAAAGAACCAACAACAGGTAAAGCTACCTCCAGTGCCTCGTGCTCCTAGACCGAATTATAAGAATCAGGGTCAGCAGAATGAAAGGGCCGAGATATGGGAGGGAGAGAATGAAAGAAATGCAGCGATTCCACAGTTTTTGTTAAATGACTCCTTCCTCTGTGAAGATCAAGATTGACGGGCCTGAGAGGGGAGGACAAGGAGTGCGTGCTTGGCGCCTCCTTACCGGTAGACCAGACTGGACCATATATTGAAGGAAAGGTTGAGGGAAAAGACGTCACCTTTCTGTTGGACACTGGTGCTACTCGTTCTACTGTGAGAACAGTGGATGTTCCTAACCTACCCCTCTCGAGAGAAGCAATCCAAGTAGTGGGTGTTTCAAATCAGATAATCAGTACTCCAGTAACTGAACCAATGGAGATTTCTATAGGGAACTTCAAGGACATGCACAGATTCGTGGTCTGTGACTCCAGTCCCGTGAACCTGTTAGGACGAGATTTGCTGTGCAAAATGAATTGCACCATATTTTGCACACCAAATGGCGTCGAAATTCAGACCAAAGAGGAAGATGGCCTGTACAAATTGATGTTGCTAAGGCCAGATACAGAAGTTAGACCCCTGTCCATTGAAGATCTTCCTGAAGAACTACAGTCAAAAGTGGTACCTGAAGTTTGGGATTTCACTGGAAGAGATGTAGGCTTAATGGCAAATGTAGACCCAGTTAAGATAGCAATAAAAACAAATGCTGTTTATCCCAAAATCCGGCAGTACAAGATGAGTGCAGAAGTGAAGGCTGGAGTCGCAATAGAAATAACACGGTTGCTTGAAGCAAACATAATACAGGAAGTAATGAGCAGTCCCTGTAATTCACCCATAATTGGAATTAAAAAGCCTAGCGGAAAGTACCGGGTAGTGCAGGATCTGCGCAAGGTAAACCAAATTGTTGTACCTTGCTGTCCCATTGTGCCCAACCCCGCAGTGATACTATACCAGATTCCTTGGGATGCGGAATGGTTTACTGTCGTTGACCTGTGCCATGCATTCTTTTCCATCCCATTGCATCCAGAAAGCAAGTTCCTTTTTAGTTTTGAATTTGACAGCCATATCTATGTCTGGAATCGTGTCCCCCAGGGGTACACCGAAAGTCCATCGATTTTCAACCAGATCCTAAAAAGATGCCTTGAGACATTAGTACTGCCAAGAGAGTCTGTTCTGGTACAGTACATAGACGACCTTCTAGTGGCGTCTAAAAGTCAAACTGACTGTATCACTGATACTATTGCCTTGTTAAATCACCTAGGAAAGGGAGGACATAAGGTCTCGCCTGACAAATTGCAGTTCTGCAGAAACTCAGTAAAATATCTGGGGCACCAGATAGAGAAAGGAATTCGAAAAGTCACTACAGAAAGGATCAAGATAATCCAAAATATGGGCCTACCAGTGACCCAGAAAGAAGTGAGAATGTTCCTAGGAGTTGTAGGATACTGCAGACAATGGATTGTAGGATTCGCAGCTCTAGCAAAGCCTCTGATAAACATGACCAAGAAGGGAGTGGAAGATCCTGTGAAGTGGAATGATGAAAGCATGTCCGCTTGGATAAAATTGCGAAATTGTCTGTGCTCAGCTCCTGCATTAGGAATGCCTGACTATTCCAAGAATTTCGAATTGTTCTGTGACACAAGAGACAATTGTGCGCTCTCAGTCCTTACCCAGGAACATGGGCTGATCAGGCGTCCCGTGGCCTATTTTTCGGCCACTTTAGATCCAGTGGCTGCTGGATTACCAGGGTGTCTGAAAGCAGTAGCTGCTACTTGTGTGAGTCTAGAACAGAGTGAAAACATTGTCATGGGACATCCTGTCACTGTATATGTTCCTCATTCTGTTGTGATCTTACTGACCCGAACAAAGACCCAGTATCTCACCCCTAGTCGGCTGACTAAATATGAAAGAATTCTAGTTGGTGCCGAGAATGTAATCATTTCCCGGTGCAATGTCCTGAACCCTGCAACCCTGTTGCCTATTCCTCTGGATGTAGAAGCCGAGGATGAAATGGAGCATAACTGCGTAGATTTAACTGAGTTTAGCACCAAGCCACGTCCTGATATCAGAGAAATAGCCTTACTTGATGAGGATATTATGATGTTTGTGGATGGCTCATGTTTAAGACATGAGAATGGAGGTCTGAGTGCTGCCTATGCCGTAGTCACATTGACCACAACCTTGGAAGCATCTTACCTATGCGAAGTAAAATCTGCCCAAGTAGCAGAACTAATCGCATTGACAAGAGCTTGTAAACGAGGGAAAAACAAAAGAGTAACTGTTTATACCGACAGCCAGTACTGTTATGGGGTTGTTCATGACTTCGGCCAACTATGGTTACAAAGAGAATTCATGACTTCCTCAGGTACCCCTATCAGAAATGGAAAGGTGGTACAGAACTTATTGGAAGCAATTCAATTGCCCAAAGAATTGGCTGTGGTCAAGTGTGCGGCTCACAGATCTGGAAATGATGATGTGACAGCCGGAAACCGATACGCTGACCAAATTGCCCAGTTTTGTGCCCGACACCAAATGTCCCTCCAAATTGGATAATGGGGTGGTGGAAGCAGCTGCCAACTGATGTTGTTTGAAAGTGTGTCTACATGGGAGGAATTGAGAAACTTACAACAGGCAGCAGACAGGGAAGAAAAGGGCAGATGGAGGGCGAACGAATGCAGAATAAGGAATGATGGTGTGGTGGTGAGCCAAACTGGTACACCTGTACTGCCAGACAGCCTGGTAGACCCCATGGTCAGAATGATACATGAACCAACACATATGGGAAGGGATGCAATGTGTCGTGTGTTTGACAAGGTGTTCTATAATTCGAAGTTCAGGAACCAAGCAGAGAAGCTTTGCCAGAGGTGCCTAGTGTGCCAGCAATTCAACGCAGGAAAGAGGACTGTAGTAGAGCAAAGTACCATTGGAAAGGCAGAAGGTCCCTTTGTCAGGATGCAGGCGGACTTTATAACATTGCCCAAGTGCAAGGGATATAGATATGTCCTGGTCATAGTTTGCCTGTTTTCCCGGTGGGTGGAGGCTTACCCAGCAAAGAAAAATGATGCCATAACTGTAGCCAAACTATTACTAAGGGAACTGATACCTAGATTTGGAATTCCTGAGACGATCGAAACAGACGAAGGTGGGCATTTCTCAAACGAAATTCTAAAAGAACTCTGTACAGCGTTTAAAATGGAGCAAAGGCTGCACTGTGCCTATCATCCAGAGGCTTCTGGAATAGTTGAACAGATAAATGGTACGATCAAGTCCAGACTGGCGAAGATGTGTGATTCCACCAAAATGAACTGGATAGACGCTTTGCCCCTAGTGCTGATGAGTCTGAGAAGCATCCCAAACCGAAAAACAGGCCTGAGCCCCCATGAGGTGCTAATGGGGAGAGTGATGCGACAGGCATGGGTACCTGGACACAAACTGCTAAGTATTTCTGATGATTTGGTACTAGAATACTGCAAGCAGCTGGGTGACCAAGTGCGTTCTATCTCTCACCAGATTGGAGAGACTGCTGACGATTGGCCCAAGACTCCAGCACACAAACTGCAACCAGGTGATTGGGTGGTGTTAAAGAAACACACCCGGACGAGTTGCCTTGGACCAAAGTGGGGAAAGCCAAGACAAGTGATCCTTGTCACCACTACTGCTGTAAAGTGTGCTGGTGTACCGAAGTGGATCCATGCCAGCCACACAAAGCGGGTAACCAGAGAAAGCGCGACTGAAGCTGAAGGTAGTCCAGCTGAGGAGACTCCTGAGGAGGGTCCGGATCTTGCTGACATCGAACTACCGAGCACAAGTCAAAACATTGATTGGTTCCCTGCTGATGAACAGGTTCTTGATCCAATACGAACCAGAAAATATTCCTACCTAGATAGTGAGTGGGATAGTGAAGGTGAGACAGAATTAGAGGACGAAGGTCAGGTCAACGAGACTCACATCAAACCTGATCAGGAAGTAGGCCAAGTAGGGACAGAACAAGTCATCGACACTCCTCCTGAAACTCCAGAATCTGGAAAGGGACAGATAGTGATTAAAGTTGAAGTTCATGCGGAAGAAAATCAAGAGAACGAAGTGCATGAACAGGAGCAGATAGAGATAGACGAACGTGTTCAGGAAACAGAATCCAGTTCGCCTGAAAGTAAAGAACAAATACAAAGCCAACCTGAACAGGGCCAGCTTAGAAACCAGGCAGAAGAAATAGATGAAAGACCTGGAACTAGTCAGACAGGAAGGGAAATAGACACTGCCAAACCAAAGGTGCCACGACAAAGTGAAATCAAAAGAGTGCACGAGGAAGGCCAAGTATCCTCGACCACTGAAAGCCACCAAAGTAAGGGTGAACCCCGATACATCAAAAGACTGAGACTCAGAATAAAGACAGTTGAAGAAAAACTAAAAGACCGAAAAAGGGCTGAAAGTGAAAGGAAAGAAGCCCGAGGCAAGTCTCTCAGAAAAGGCGACAGAGTAAAGAAACAGAACAGGTTGTATCGGAGCCCTGAATGGACTTACTTGGTGTTGGAAGAAATTGACGAGCCCAACCACAGTGGCAAAAGTGACGAAGAGTCCATTGCTGGTCGGAGTTCTGACGAAGACCCTCCCTGAAACACACCTAAGTGAGCCTCTGGTGTAAAGAAACAAAGAGGGGTTGAAAAGCCACCTGTAAGCTATAATGTCTGATTCAAATGTCAATGGAAGATCCAAATTTAGGTGTTGCAAAACTTGCTGTAAAATATGCTTATGTAGTGTAGCCATGTTGATAGTGATGTGGATAGGACTAACAGTCTTTATACCTTTTATGATAAGTAAAGATCCTAACCTGTCACCTACTGAACCAGAGACGCTAGACACGAACGTTGTACAGACTGAAGAAACACCACGAAGTTTAGAAAAACGTGACAATACAGTTAGTATGAGACACACACGACCTAAATTAGAAGCATCAGATGAGGGTGGACTACATTTTCACAAAATGAGAAACAGGACACATTTAAATGTTTTCGCTAACCTTTTAGTGCATTATGTAGAGGCTATGGAAATAGAAGACTGTTATGTCTGCATGAAGCTACCCACTTCTGTAGCTGAAGGTGTGACCTATCACCATTTACCCCTAACCTATGGAATTTCCTGTAGTATATTAGCTAGCTTGTTTTATAGAAGCACTTTACAATACTACTACTCAAACACTGACGTAATCTTTTCAGAACTCCCTATTCGAGGAAACCTAAACCGTGTACATATTAAAAGTGAGGTGACCCGCTACATGGGAGAATATTTCCTGACCATAGGTGAAATAGGCTTAAATGAAGCAAGACAAGCTAATCTGACCTGTTCCTCACAAGAGCAGGAAAAGATGTTTATTAAAATGGCAGATAGAAGGAGAGAAAAGTTTCAGAAAAAGGCGAATGACGAAAAGGATAGAGTCCCTAGGTGGGCGGAACACATGGACAACACCTCACAAGGCGAAGCTACTCCTGCTTTGTTGCTGGATTTTGAACGGAAAGGGAAACTTTGTCTCCATAGAGAAAGGACAGATTATTATAACAATGTATTCATCGGTTCCAGCGAGTGTGAACATAATTATAAGATAATCGGAGGTTGGGGTTTCAAAAATGGGTCAGAACCTGTGTTTCCCGGAATTTATTATATATGTGGGAACAAGGCTTATTTCAAATTACCGGATCACTGGTATGGAAGCTGCTACTTTGGCATTGTTTTCCCGAAAGTATACCATGTGAATAACGCTGCTGGAAGCAATGAAGAAACTAATGACTTAGCGCGTAGAAAAAGAGAAAGTGTAGGAGAAATTATAGGTGATATTTTTAGTGCACTGATACCTGGAATGGGGGTAGTTCTGAACACTCACAGAATCTGCAAATTGTCTACAGTAGTGGATCGGTTATCAACTGACACTGCTGCCGGATTTCTGCTGGTCAATACTGAAATGGTTGCGATCAGATCAATGGTTTTACAGAATCGCCTTGCTCTTGACACCTTATTGGCAAAAGAGGGCGGAGTCTGTAGAATGCTGAAGGCGCAACATTGTTGCACCTACATACCTGACAAAAGTATCGAACTCAAGAAATATGTAAGGAACATAACTAATTTGGAAAAAGAACTCAAACCATTAGAGGTTGACAGTGCCTGGACGAGACTGACTGGAGGTCTCTCCTCTATAGGTAGTTGGTTTTCTAACTTAGGTAAAAATCTTCTGTGGAAAATACTGATGCCAATAGCTGGAATAGGTGTGGTTGTACTGATCATCTTTATCTGTTGTAAATGTCAAAAATGCAAAAAGTACACTGTGAATAAGAGAGGAGTGAAGCGAAATATTGATGAGTTAGAATTAGAAGAATTGAGGAATCAAATCTACAAAAAGGCTAAGAATCGCCACTCTCATAGAGAAGCCGAAAGAAAATTAAACAATAAGTCTGTTGAAATTGAGATGGAAGAAATGGAAGAATGAAGTTGGCATCTGTTTCCTTCAGTGATGATAGTAAATATCATCAAAGAGGGGATTGATGGAGCAAGGATTCGCACGTAAAGTGACTTGCTCATAATCAAGAACCTCGCCTAACTTATAATCATATTAATTCAACTTGTCCGTCATTTATTTAGCATTTTCCCCACACGCGGGTGTCCCTAGGAGGCTTGCCTGTGTGTCTTTTCATCCTAACCATGCTTGCACTACGGAAATGGCTGCTTCGCAGAAATCCAGTCTGCGCATGCGTCGGTCATACTCACGTGATGTGACGCACTCGCATTCTGGAGGGATTTTGTTGCTCATGCGCATTGTTGCAAACATGGCCGCTTGTCTCTCACCACGCTCTCTGCTTGCCACCGCTGCTTCTGCCTATCTGTCTTTTTGCACTAAACTTTAATGCTATAGATATTATAAAGTAAGGGGTGCAGTGAAGTTTATAACGGTATACAGTGTAATCATTTTGTCGTATGATTCTAATTTGTTTTCGCTTACTTTTCATGTACCGCGTATCTATGGGCCTGGGGACTGGGAGCCGCTCCATATTTGAAGCTCTTCTAAACCCTGTCACGTGACATGGGAGAAACCCCACTGCGCAGAAGCTGAAACCAGCCAGCTGGCTCCCGAAGCTCGATGCGCCTGAGAACCTACCTAGAAGATGCTACAGTTTACCTTGACTGTGCAACAATGTATCTATATACTGCCCTCTCTCATTGTCTTCTATATTCCTATGCCTGGGAACGTGAACCCAAGGGGCGGGTATGCAAAATTGAATATGCATGATGGGAACACTGAATTATAGGTGGTGACAATGACAAAGTCACCTCTCCTGACCAATCATAACGTGGGAATTTTGTCACTTGCAACATTTGTGGGTGGTCTAGGGGTCCCAAAACAGTATAACTAGCCTAGTATAGCTTGGAGAAATTGTCCGACTTGTCCGAGTAGCAGACCTGTCACTGACCCTACGAACTCTATAGGTGATTGATACAGAGTGCTGCGGAGCACTCTGCCCGTACTTTCCACAAAACTAGAAGGGGTGGAAATAGTTTTAAGTGCTGGCGGAGCACTTTGCTGGGAAATTCGAAAACCCAATCGGGGTTACTGGCGGATTACTTGCAGAGAGGGGGCAACGCAGGCGTTGCATCCGAAGCTGTGGGTGTTGGTCGTACCTTGGTGAGCCTAGTCCTGATCCAAACCTGAGGGGTATCCTGTCCTGACTGTCCACGAGCTGTACCTGCTCGTTTTCTGGTATTCCAATCCTTGAGGGTCCTTGTCCCCGTCTTGTCCCAACTGACCCGTGGCCAGGGTTAGTCATCATTCTCGTTCTAGGTAAATATCCTCTGTGGGTGTCTATCTGACTATACTCTTTTTCCTCTTCTTAATAAAGCTCTCTTGCCTGTGATATTGCTCTATCACCTCTGAAAGCAATTTATATGCAATTGGTTATTAGTGATGTTCCACATCTCTCCTCTACCTATAGGATATTATTAAACTGTCATATTATTTTAGTGTGTTCCATTTTACCCTTCCCTTTAGCAGGATTGTCGTGAACTTAGTAAGATTAGCATAAGATCTAGGGATTAGGTTTGAAAATATTAGTGCACACGTTAGGTCCTTCTCATGTCCCTTGCCTTAGTTTAAGCCTATGCTGAATAGCGTGTTCTCTGATACTCAAACTCTGTAGTGTTCCCTAAATTCTCTAATGGTACTTGCCCTGATCCATAGTTACATTGTGGCTTTAATATTGATAATCGATGTACTGATTTGTATTTGCCTCATTATACTGGCATATTCATTCTGAACTTTTCTTATATAAAACTTTAAACTCCATCAGGTGTCTGTGGTCATTTTACAAAGTAAATGTCATTAAGTATTGAATGTGAAAGGTATTTTCCACACTTTTAGGAATCTTGTTACCTGTCCACTGCTAGCTCCTGATCCATCAGGAGTAATGTGCCTGTGGTAAGTCAGGTACATGAATAGTAAGTGGTGTAAGTGACGCCCCGAATTACTCATAGTAGCGTGGTTAAGGTTTCACCCGGTTCATGCAAAAACTCTGTCATTACGTGCACGCCAGGGCCCAGTGCGTGGAAATTGGTAATCTAATGACCCGGGTGACCTACGCGCTCTATCAATGGTACGCATTGGAGTAAAGATGGAGGGTGGAAACTATTGAGGGGGATAGGCTATTCCCGTTGATGGTGAAAGTAGGAGACACCCAGAAGAAGTGTGGTGGGAAAGATGGTAGTGATACAGATGACAGCTTGTTAGACAGATTACTATCAGAAAGACCACCTCCATATAACCCAGACTCAAGAGAAGGAAAGTCAGTACCACTACCAACACAGGGGATTGGAGAATTGCAGACTCAACCTAGTGCAAGCGTAGTTGGGAGAATCTCAACAGACAGAAAAAGTGGCCTAGGCCCAGGTGGCAACTAGGGCATCAACGAGCACTACTGATTAGACTGTATTTGCAACTTAACATACATTTTAATGAAATGAGGTCAGCACACGTAATCTCTTGTTTCTCTGTTCTTCTTCCCCTCGGCAACCAGCTTTGACTCGTGGTTAAAGAGTAAGTGGAAATTTCTCATAACAACACAGACTTCTTTTTCACTCCGGTGATGGTTGCATGACACGCTCTTGAATAAAAGGTTTTTACATAAACTACAATACCGATCCCAACGTGCATCAATTGAAATGTCTTCCTTTTTCATTGTTTTCACAGAATACCCCTGATGAAGGGACCAAGTGTGAAAAAACCTTAATCACTGGACCGTCTATGTCAATTAGAAACCTCACCGACTCAGAGGAGTCACCTGAGCTCACCTATATAGATGGAATACGATTGTGTCTAGGAAATCCACAAACTGTACATTGTCTCCATAAGACTGTAATGTCAAATATCTGTGTATCAGTATGATCATAATCAACTGTAAAACCCATAATTGTTAGATGTAAAAAAATCGAGCATTAGAGTTCAGCTGACCTCACAAGTACTACTGTTGTGCTGCGCATTCAAGAAACTGGGAATGCCGAGAATACCCACTGCCTTATCCCTCGGTGTTCAGCTTAAACCATAGGACTGTCATGTCAAAAATCTGTGAGCCAGTATAGTCATAATCAACTAATAACTCATAATTGTTAGGTGTAACATAATCAAGCATTAGAGTTCAACTGACTCACAAGTACTGCTGTCGCGCTTCACTTGAAAAAACTAAGAATGCCCAGAATGCACACGGCCTTCTCCCTCAGTATTCAGCTTAAACCTGCGAAGTGAAAACCAAAATAACTGACTCGTACTTCAATCGCAAATAATACTAGCCGCTCGAGGAACGAAATGCTCACCGGCATAGAACTTATTCTGTTTCCGCTTCAAGCAACCTTAAAACTCTTGCAAGTGGTCGATCTTCATATGAAGACGCTGTATTTCCCCGTCTCCATAAAAACTTAACTACGCCTCCGGCGCCAGGACGCGATGACGCAATCGTCAAAGGTATCGTCACTGAAAACAGACATACGGTCTGTGGTTATACATATGGAAAATGGACTGAAACGTTCCCTTCACTATTGGGTTCTCGATCTTCACCTCAATAATGTAGTGCATATAATGTAGTGCATATAAGGTGATCTTCAGCACGCGGAGCTATAAAACACGGGTGTGAGAACCCGATCTCGTACACTGTGGGCCGTGAAGTGGGAAAAAATAATCAAAATGATGGACATACAGCTTGAGTGGTAGAACGAAATAAGATTATGATAAAGATTCATAAATAGAGAACAAATGACAGTTTGTGTACATTTACAAATAAGCAACTACCTGTTTACGCAAAGAACTTTAGGGGAACTTATAGTCACCAATCCAGGATAGATGAACACACTTGGACCTCAGAATACTAACCTTCTGTTAACTTCTGTGTGTTGTGGAAATGTAAGTCATGTTGTAAGACTCTTATGGTGATTTTACATGATTTTACATGTATTCTACCAATTGTGATCCCTCGATGGTTCTCGAAATTAGTGATACGTATATCTAGAAAAAACAGGCCATCTTTAGTTTGTCATTAAGGCTGTGTGGCATCATGGTCTGAAGTTTTTTGATCCAAAACACTTCTCTCCTTAGGAGGTTTGTGGAATTGTCTGCGCCAGGGATTTTCACCACTTGTTCTAATATTTGGAATTCGAGTTGCACAATATTATGGCGTGCTTCTACCGAATGTGCCGCGAGATTAGAGGTCATGCTTTTTGTTCTTATTTTACTTTTGTGTTCTGTCAATCTTATTTTCATCTTTCTCTCAGTTGTTCCTATGTATAGTAGTCCGCATAGGCATTTAATAGCATAAACGACGTTTTCCAAGTTGCAATTAGTTCTGCCATGAATTTTGATTTTTGCCCCAGTTCTGGGATGTAACAAGGGTTTTCCTGGGATAACATTATTGCAATGAATGCAATTTCAACATTTGTGTGTACCATTCGTCACAGTGGTGGAGTGCGTCACAGGAACTTGTTTCTTTTCTTTGGATAGTATTTCTTTCAAATTGTGCGCTCTTGTGTACGCAAAAAGAGATTTCTCACGGAATAAGTTGTTGAATTCCGTTTCTGATTCCAATAGATCCCATCATTTGTTGATGATAGCTTTTATTTCGGATGATACTGGGAAATATTTTGACACAAATACCATTCTGTTGTTTGATTTCTTTGTGAACTTTTTCAATATTTGTTCTCTAGATACTGTGGTAAATATTTGATTTACCGTCCTAATTTCTATGCAGGTAAGTACTTAATCAATAATAACTCAATCGGAAAGAAAGAGGCAGAGTCCGTGGTGTTAGAGTTCTTAGGGGTTTTATTCCTTAAAAAGGAATGGTCAAGACCTGGATATCATGTTCCTGCAACCACAGGGGTTCAGGAAGGGATAGAGCAATATTTTATTGACAATACATAGCTTATATACTTAAGTTGCATTATAGAAACCAATACAGTAGGCGTAACAGCTGAGAGAAACAAGATAACAGCATCCACGTGGTAGTGATACGTAATTAGAAGGTGTGAACTGGGCGTGAACATGGAGGTGTGTACTAGAAACGTCACAGATAGGTGTCACAAGGGGGTGGCAACAAAGCAGAATTTTGTAATGTCAGCAGAAATCTGAGGCATGGATGCGCGCGCAGCTGCATGACGTATGATTGACGTGAAACAGACGGGTGCAGGGGACTTGACATTTACACTGGCGGAAAGAGACAGAAGTCTGGCATGTCAGATCAACTCGTACTTCTATCATATCTGATATCTGATGTTTGGGAACCATACTATCTAGAGGGAAAGGTCTCTGGGGCAGAAGCTATTCTATACTGACTGTGAGTGCGTGTATAAGCGCCTAAGTGTCTGCATGGGATGCGAGGGGCATGGGCCTTCCATGGTAACAGAGGCTATGAATTACTTGCACGGAGACAGTGAGGCCGGGCCCTTTGCTCTGCAGCTGGGGGAATGTTTACTTAAACTAGTAGGCAGGAATGCAGTTTCGAGGAGTGGAACAGATAATTCGAAGGTTGAATACAGTCTTGGCAGGCAGCAGGCTGAGCTAAGCGCCATGAGCCGCACAGGGAGTAAGACAGAGGTCACGAGTACAGAGACAGCCTGGGCTGAGGCTTTCAGAGTCAGAAAGCAGAGGAAAAAAGGCTCGATGGCAGAATTCAGGGCCTAGTTTGCCAGAGCTGAAAAACGTGTAGAGTACACCATAAAAAGACGTTGGCATAGCATACTTGGAAACGGAATATTCAACCCATTCAGGGTGGGTCTGAAAGAGGACATGTTAACGTTGGACGCAAATGTATTTGCGTCTTCATAGCTGGCACAGGAGGGAAGTTACATGCACTTTAAGCTGGTACATGGAGACGGTGGGGACACGCTAGGGAACATGACTTGACCATAAAATTTATATTTCCTCATTCCCTCCTTGTTCCCTACGGACCCTTCATGATATATCGATCCTCATGAATCGATCAGTCTGTTCTTGTAACATCATTTGCTCATCTTTCTTTCTTTCACGGTTTGCGAAAAAACTGGAATGTTCAATGCACGATGTGGCACACAGTCCACATATCGCTGGCCCACACTGTAGGCACAGGCAACAACTGAATACTATGACGAGGGCAATGCCTAGGAAGGATAGGATCTTCCATCCCCAAGCGGTTAACGTTGTCCAGAACCAACCGGACCAAGTCCAGGTGCCTGGATTCTGATGTATCAGATTTGCAATTTTATGAAGACGTGTAATAGCTTGGTATACTGTTGGCGCGTTTTCTGGGATGAAAACACAGCAACTTGACCCGATGACCTTACAAGCTCCGCCTCTGTCTGCCAAGATGACGTCAATAACAAGACGATTCTGAAGGACAACAACCCGCATGGCGGACTGCTCCTCTGTTAAGTTACCCAGGGCGGAGGCAGTTTCATTCACTACTGCTTCAAGTGTTCTAGTTAATCTGCGGATTAGTTTACTATTTTGGACGGGGCCTGTGAAAAAAAAGAATCCTTTATTGAAATCTGTGTACTGCTCCAATGCCGTTTCAGTATAGTCGACAATCGGGAGATCTCTTCGGAGTCTATTCTTTACTAGATTTGTATTTCTGTGATAATCAGGAGGAGCTAGAAAAACAGGTGGCAGAAGGAATGCAATGTAACAGGTACCATCCCAATCTGGAGGTAAGCGTATGTATGCGGTATGACCACAAACAAAGTAGGAATGACGAGTAGCTCTAAAAGAAGATTTGCCTTGGTCACTGAATTCGACCACAGTAGTACATTTGCTATGACCTAAGTGTACTGAACCCTTTTTACTGACACATAATTCACCAGTGACTGATAATACTGACATAGCAGGGAGAACTGGTGCAGCTTCTGATTCAACAGTAAGAATCATAAGGTTAATTGTATAATTACCTAATCCATATACTTCATTTTCTAGATCAGTTCCTATTCTAATGGGAAGTCCCTTCTTGTCAGGATAGCAGGCATTAAGCAGGACTAAGTTCAAGTTTCCCCAAACCCAGCTCCCTTTAAAAACAGCAATATCAGGATCTACGGAATTAATTATTCTAAACTAGGCACCACAGGAGCCATTGTGTGTGAACGGATACGGAAAGAGGGGCAGAACTCCCTTGTATTTCTGGTAGGGAGGGAGTCGGCCACATATCCAGCAGTTTGTAGCGTTGTTAGTCTGATGGGAGTGATGTAACATACTAATGAATGTGTTGTTGCGCAGCGCAAGTCTGTAAGAAAGTTCGTGGGGAGGTAATTCACTAAAGGAATGTTCGGCAGTGTCATTATAAGCAGATTGTTCACGCTTGAAAATAGGGTAGTATATAGAAAGCAATATACTAGCAACAATAATCAGAAGGCTTAGAAAAAACATAATCAATAATGTCACTATACAGTGACTACGGAGTGATTTACAATATGTACGTTTCTTGAGTTGTCTCTCTCTCTCTCTATCTCGATCTAGGGGATACATGTCAGAAACTATTTAACCGATTCACCTAGGGGAGGACTTAAACAATTAAACTGTCTGACTTGCTAGATCGGAGTTTCAATCTGTACTCCTCTTGGGGAGTTTTCTCTTGTTTCGGAACTTTAAAGTCACTAGGTTCGATACAGTCTTTGGAAGGGGTGGACGAGTCTTTTCCTGGCATTAGTTCATTGCACTTTTTTATATGGCTTGTATGGATCCACCCCTTTCTGCCTTCGATTTTGATAGCGGTCCTCGTTGTGAGAAGGACGGTCTTCGGCTCTTTCCAGCGGGGCTCCAGCGGACTTTTCCTGTCGAAGTTCCTAATTAGGACCAGATCTCCTGGACGGACATCATGCGGCTTTACATCTGTGTTGTCAGGGAAGGCTGCGGCAACCTGTGAACGACATGATTGGAGTGCAGACATCAAGGAGGCAAGGTAATCTGTCAGCATATTACAATCAACATCGGTAATTTTCTTTGGTATGGGCGTCCCCCACATATTCGGTGGTCGTCCGAAGACCACTTCATACGGGGATAGTCCTGATCGCGAGTGGGCGACCATCCTCATATAGAACAATGCAACTGGCAGGGCGACTATCCAGTCGACCCCTTTTTCTTTACACACTTTAGCAAGACGGGTCTTTAATGTCTGGTTATGCCTCTCTACAAGGCCTGCGGCTTCGGGATGTCGGACACAATGGAATCTCCACTGATATCCTAGCAGCAAAGAAACCTGTTTCATCAATTCGGATGAGAATGGCTGTCCGTTATCTGAGTACACGACACGAGGCAAGCCGTATCGTGGGAAGAATTCTCGAACCAGCTGCCTGGCAGTGGTCGGAGCAGTGTAATCTGGGACTGGATATGCTTCGGTCCAACGGGAAAGTGCACAAACAATTACGAGGACATATTTGAATCCTCGACAACGGTCCATCTGGATATAATCCATCTGGAGGACTTCAAAAGGGTGATCGGGAGGATGAAATCCACCTTGCTCTACAGGGACGCTTTTACCTGGATTGAACTGACAACAGATCATGCAAGTACGCACTTTCTGTTTTGCTGCTGCTCGTAAGTGTTTGTTATACCAGAGATTCTGTAAACTGTCTAACATCGCTTTCTCTCCTAGATGTGCTGGACTATGTGCTGTATTGATTATAACTTGAACCATAGAGTCGGGGAGAAACCATGTAGATTTTCCCTTCGTCATCCATCCTTGATCTGTCTGGATCCCTCCTAGTTCGGTCCATTTATTTATTTCATCTGCAGTAGCATGTGTCTCGATATCGATTACATCTAGGGCGGGATCCCTAACTGTCATACAATGTGTCGGTACTATTGTCTTTGTCACGTCAGTTGTCTGAGTGTGAGTCAATGCTGTATGTTTTGCTGTCTGGTCTGCCAGGTCGTTACCCTGGGAAACGGAATCTGTAACTTTAGTATGTGCTTTACACTTCATGACGGATATGCCTGAAGGCAGATGTATTGCTTCTAACAGTGCTTGAATGAGGGGACCATGTTGGATCTTGGCACCGTGAGAGGTCAAGAAACCTCGTTCTTGCCACAACATTCCGAAGTCATGTACGACTCCGAACGCATAACGGGAATCAGTGTATATGTTAACATTTCTGTTCTTGGCTAGTATACAGGCTCGGGTCAGAGCAATAAGCTCTGCCGCTTGAGCAGACAGCGTATCAATACGATATGTTTCTTTGATTTCAGTTTCAGTGGTCACTGCATATGCGGCCACTAATTCTCCTGTACTTGTTCTCATACATGAACCATCCACATAAAGTGTCAGGTCTGGATTTGTCAATGGAACATCTGTTAAGTCTCGTCGGGGCTTTGTTACTGCATTAATGATCTCTATACAATCGTGCGGGGCTGGATCTGTCATTATTGAAGGTAACAATGTAGCGGGGTTCAGAATGCTGCAGCGTCTGATTTCTATGTGTGGTTGGAATAGTGTTAATTCATAACCTGTCAGTCGTGCTATAGTCAAGTGTTGAGTCTGAGTTCTGTTTAAAAGAACCTCTACAGAATGTGGAACTTGTACTGTTAATTGATGTCCTAAAACAATTGAGTCGCTCTGTCTGATTGCTAGTGCTGTTGCTGCTACTGACTTTAAGCACGCAGGAAGTGCCTGGGCTACTGGATCCAATGTACTTGAAAAATAAGCGCAAGGCTTATGTGAACCTGCTTGATCTTGAGTGAGGACAGACAACGCCGTACCATCACGTTCTGTAACAAAAAGTGTAAAAGGTTTGCTGTAACATGGTGTCGCTAAAACTGGTGCTTGACATAAAGCTTTCTTTAATTCTTCAAAGGCTTGTGTATGTTCCTGAGTCCACGGAAGGGCAGTCGAAGTTGCTGCCTCCTGTGTTGTCAACTGAATGAGTGGTTTAGCTAGAAATGCATACTGAGGAATCCATTGTCTACAATACGAGGTGAGGCCTATAAAGGCCCGAACTTCCTTTTGTGTCTGGGGTTGTGGCATATTTACGATTAACTGGATGCGATCAGGAGTGAGCTGTCTCCCCACTTTGGACAGCAAGTGACCCAAGTACACAACTTGCTGAACACAGAATTGTAGCTTCGAAGGAGACACCTTGTGTCCCTTGTCGGCCAGAAAGTGTAAAACTGTCAGTGATGCTTGTTCACATTCGGGTTCATTTCGTGCGGTGATCAACAGATCATCGACGTATTGCAGTAAGGCGGTGTTAACTGGCATTTGAATACAATCTAGTTGTCTTTTCAGTGCTTGACTATAGATGCTGGGGCTTTCTGTGAATCCTTGAGGTGCGCGTGAAAATTTGAAACTTCGTCCATTTAAACTGAATCCGAAAAGATATTGGCTCTCTGGATCAATAGGCACACTAAAGAAGGCGTTCTTGAGGTCAATTACAGTAAAGAACGTTGCTTCTGGATCAATAGCAGTCAATAGGGAAGAGATGTCGGGAACCACAGGGTACTGTGGAACGATGCATTTATTCAGTTCTCGTAAATCAATCACCAGCCGATATACTGGCGGTGCATTGGGATCAGTACGTTTAAGAATCGGAATGATAGGGGAATTACAGATATTGGAGTCGGTCTCTACGACCACTCCTTGGGCAATGAGCTCTTCAATGATTTTCAGTAAAGCCACTACAGCATCGGGCGGTAACTTGTATTGTCTGATTCTCGGTAAAACAACACCTGGTTTCAGTGTAACACGGTATGGGGTAATGTGCATGCAGCCTACATCGGTTGGGCCTTGTGCCCACAGGTGATCTGGTACATTTTTCAATCTGATATCAAATTCTCGTAATACATAATGACCCTTGAAATCTCGCAAAAAGAGTCTAACTCCTTCCGGAGAACAACATATCACTGCTCCTAGAGCCTTCAATGTCTTTATTCCTAACAGATTTTCTGGACATGATTTTGTAAGTAATAGGTCTGTAACACGTGATAATGGACCCACAGCCAGGGGGACTGGTTCTGATACCTCATTTACAATAGGTTGTCCTGAAAAACCAAGGGAAACATTCTGTGAGCCTGAGAGGGGTGCCCCTGGAACTTCATCATGGCTGATTGTTGTGCGGCTTGCCCCTGTGTCAATTAAAAACTTTCTGTCTTTTCCCAATACTTGACTGTGTACATAAGGACCCTCTTGATCTACAGGAATCTCAATAAGAGGCAAGCCAACTTCCCTCTCTAGGCTGTTTCATGTGTATCGTGGATAATCGGGGTAAGCAGATTGGGCATACTTGTACATCTGTTGTGAAACTTGCTGAGTCGCGGCAATGGGCTGTGGCTGTGGTACCGCTACCGTCTGTGCTGTATGAGATGAAACATGCGTAGGCTGTGTATTCTGTGAAGTCTGTTGCTCTACCTGGTCTTGTCTAGGTGGATGCGGTCTTTCCTTAGTTTTACCTGTTGCTATATTATGTTTCAGGACTGGGCATTCATGTACGTAGTGACCTGGCTGCTTGCAATAGTTGCATGTCCCTTTAACGGGAGCTGCGGCGTGACCTGTCTGGGTCGTACCCTTTCTCTGGCTGTCGGCTGGAACTGATTGGGCCACTAACATTTTCATTTTCGTGTCTTTCATGCGTTTCTGTTCATGATCCTGTTCTTCTCTGATTCTGTTCTGATGGTATTGTAACATTTGTAACATCTGTGATGGCGTATTTGCTTGCCATGTACTCTCAACCTTGTATACACGGTTTTTAACTGCTAACAGGGAATTCTCGACTAACTTTGATACAAAAAGATGCGGGTACGACTCGCTACTTGGTTTAAGACCACTATTAATAATGAAACATTTCTCGAATCTTGAATAAAAGTCACTAGTATCTTCATCTTGCTTCTGTTTACAGGCCGAAATTGCGTCCCAATCTTCTTTTCTAGTTGTCAGTAATCTTGGCAGAACCTGTACTATTAAACCTGGTAATGCTTTAGTTTTCTCCCCAAGGCCTAGCCCTGGGGTACGTTTTTCCTCCTCGTCTTCTATTTCTGCCCATACAATCTTTTTGTCTCCTACCTCCCATTCTTTTTCCTTGAGTTTCTCGTAGATGCCTGTGGGCAGCAGTACCTTTAACATTTTCATGATATCTTCATATGTGTAATCCCCCATCAGCAACATATCTTTAAGTTCCCTGTGAAAACCTGCAGGGTCTTTATCATGACAGGGTACTAGTTTCTTCATTTCCAATAATTCTAACTTGGTCAGAGGCGTGTGTACATACACACGTTTCAGGTTATTATCGGTACCCATAACTGGATGCACTTCCCGTAAGGGGTTCTGACTTTCAATGCCATGCAGACGCTCCATATGATACATTTTTCTTTCTGGGGGCGGAGCGGGAACATATTCTGTACTTAAGAAAGTGTTGTATCTATGTCGTTGTTCTAGAATTATTTGTATTAACTTGGTACTTAGACCTCTCCATCTGTCCATGAGTAATGCCTCTAATGTTTCGTGTAAGGGACCTGGATCAGAATGTTGGTTTCTGTATAACGTGAGGAGGTGCTGAATCATGTATACACCTGCTAATTTCTGTTCGTCTGGGGAGAGGTTCAGAAATGTCTGCGCTACTGTGTCATCATTGTATATGCTCGGATTGTCAGCCCATAGTACTGCTGACCGGGCTAGTTCTTGTTCATCCATAGAATTGAGTACATGGTACCCCATTCGTTCTCGAAGCCTTTTATCAGTCTCTTGGAACTGATGTTCCGGAGAATTCGGTTTTGTTATGCCAGAGAGAAAAACTCTCTTGCTTTCCGGACGAATGCCTTTCCTAAGGTAAGTTCCCTTACCTACATACGCTATCGTGTCTGTAGTCTTTTCTTGTTCTTCAGGTTCTTCCTCCTCCTCCTCGGAAGCTTTTTCTTTCTCTTTTTCGTGTATTTCTATCACTGCTTTTCTTATTCTCTTGTACATACTGGCTATGCAACCCCCTTTATCATGTTTTCCTTCGGATATATTTTGACCCCACTTGTTGAGTGCCTCTATTTCATCCTGTTCTGTCTCAGGCCTGTCTCGTTCTCTTATTAGACAATTTATGAAAAAACGTAATATATATGCTTGAGTGTCAACTTTCTGATGTGCCATGGCCTCTTTAATACTTTCAGGGTCTTCCCCAGTCTGGACAAAATGGTATATTCTATCTAAGTGCTCTTTCATTCCTGAGAATAATATTAGGTAATCTGTAGCTTGTCGCAATCGTAGTGATGCTATCAACATCCTATCGTCTTTGCCGGGTACTGGATCGTATCTGCAAACTGGAAGCGGTTCTTTGAGCATGTCGAGACGGGGTGATTGGAACGTGAAAGGGTTCTGTATGCCCCTAAGGTGTAATCTGTGTGTTGCTGGTGGGGTCTGAAGACCCCCTGTCGCACCTCCTGAGGCGGAAGCTTGGACATTATCTCTCTGTGGAGTCTGTATGTGTACTTGAACTTGTCTTTTAGTAAGATCAGGTAGAAGCGATTTCGGTATATCAATCTTAGGTGCGGGAAGTGGTGGAGGTGCAGGAACGGAGGACTGTCGAACGGGGAAACCTTGTTGCGGTATTGGTGGGATAGGGTCTGTAGGCGGGTTGCCACCTCCGTCACCGTCGGTAGGCGGGACGCGGACAGGCAGATTGGTGTAAGCGGGTGCTCCATCCTCTAGATAGGAATTCAGGAATATGTCTTTAGTAGTCCTGTGATTTACTTTAGTTGGAACCAGTGGTGGCGGCAGATTTTTCGGTATTCCTGAAGTGGCCTCAGGCGAACCCTCGGCCACTAGATACATGCCATTTACGAGATTATTTCGTGCACGGTCTATTTGCTCTGATTTTACTCGGATCCCTTCAGTAATTAATTCGTTTTCTTGGGCCTTATCTGATTCTTTAAGTCTGTCTTCTCTACGGAGTGCTTTTTCAGCACGCTTATGTGATTCTTTATGCCAAAATTCTATGGCGTCTTTCTGAGATTGTCTGGCTTTCTTTTTCCATAGTGCTTCTTCTACTTTCATGATGCACTCGGCATCCCATGTTCCGGTAACAGGCCATCTATGTCTTTCGTCTAGATGCTTAGTATAATCGGCCCATAAATCTAGATACAATATGGCATCTAAGCCATGCTTGTGGTACATAAAATGTCCAGGAGTGTCCCTAGGGGGGATAGGAATTTCTTCCTCTAGTATCCCTTTCCTAGTTCCTATCTGCTTTAACTTGTTGAAAAACGGCATCTTGTTTACTTAATACTGAATGCTCAATCCTTGCTACTTAATACTGAATACAGCTAGTTACACAAGAACACAATAATGCACACAAAAAAAACAGTCACACTCATACCACGACATTAATCACATGGAAGACATTTGAGACATATATGACTACCCCCTATATCGGATGTACTGCTCAACAGCACAGATACACTGCTGAGAACAGTGCAAAAACTTGAAATAACTGATATACTGCTAAACAGTACAGATACACTGTCTAAAACAGTGCAGACCGCGTTTGTGTACCCAAACCCGTCTTGATACGTCCCAGCAATGATACTCACCGGGAAGCACGGAAACAGAAGGCCTCGGAAAACTCGACTGGACCGGACTGGACTCGACTCGACTCGACACGTGGATACTTCGGGAACTGGTGGGCCTCTTGACACCTCAGACCTTGCTTCTTTCGGCTAGGCTCTGGTCGGGATCCTCCGCACTCCTCACCGCCTCGTCTGGGTGCTGATCGCAGTCTTCGTCACCTCCGTGGGCCAGAGGGAGATACAGGAAATCCTGCCAGTACGCGTAGTTTCCGTCTAACTGATGGCAGGGGACAGAGCTTGCAACGCACCAACCGGCGCGTGGGGTGGGGGAGGGGTCCCTGTTCGGGCGCCAAAATAATGTGGTAAATATTTGATTTACCGTCCTAATTTCTATGCAGGTAAGTACTTAATCAATAATAACTCAATCGGAAAGAAAGAGGCAGAGTCCGTGGTGTTAGAGTTCTTAGGGGTTTTATTCCTTAAAAAGGAATGGTCAAGACCTGGATATCATGTTCCTGCAACCACAGGGGTTCAGGAAGGGATAGAGCAATATTTTATTGACAATACATAGCTTATATACTTAAGTTGCATTATAGAAACCAATACAGTAGGCGTAACAGCTGAGAGAAACAAGATAACAGCATCCACGTGGTAGTGATACGTAATTAGAAGGCGTGAACTGGGCGTGAACATGGAGGTGTGTACTAGAAACGTCACAGATAGGTGTCACAAGCGGGTGGCAACAAAGCAGAATTTTGTAATGTCAGCAGAAATCTGAGGCATGGATGCGCGCGCAGCTGCATGACGTATGATTGACGTGAAACAGACGGGTGCAGGGGACTTGACATTTACACTGGCGGAAAGAGACAGAAGTCTGGCATGTCAGATCAACTCGTACTTCTATCATATCTGATATCTGATGTTTGGGAACCATACTATCTAGAGGGAAAGGTCTCTGGGGCAGAAGCTATTCTATACTGACTGTGAGTGCGTGTATAAGCGCCTAAGTGTCTGCATGGGATGCGAGGGGCATGGGCCTTCCATGGTAACAGAGGCTATGAATTACTTGCACGGAGACAGTGAGGCCGGGCCCTTTGCTCTGCAGCTGGGGGAATGTTTACTTAAACTAGTAGGCAGGAATGCAGTTTCGAGGAGTGGAACAGATAATTCGAAGGTTGAATACAGTCTTGGCAGGCAGCAGGCTGAGCTAAGCGCCATGAGCCGCACAGGGAGTAAGACAGAGGTCACGAGTACAGAGACAGCCTGGGCTGAGGCTTTCAGAGTCAGAAAGCAGAGGAAAAAAGGCTCGATGGCAGAATTCAGGGCCTAGTTTGCCAGAGCTGAAAAACGTGTAGAGTACACCATAAAAAGACGTTGGCATAGCATACTTGGAAACGGAATATTCAACCCATTCAGGGTGGGTCTGAAAGAGGACATGTTAACGTTGGACGCAAATGTATTTGCGTCTTCATAGCTGGCACAGGAGGGAAGTTACATGCACTTTAAGCTGGTACATGGAGACGGTGGGGACACGCTAGGGAACATTACTTGACCATAAAATTTATATTTCCTCAATACAAGTCTAACCTTTTCCAATTGTTGGTTCAGGGGATCTTCAGGATATCTTCTTTTAATGTAATTAGTTTTTTGCTGTTGCCATGTTTCTTCACACACCCTGTTGTTAGATGAAATGCGACAGGTTCTTAAAAACTGAGACACCGGTAGGTTCCTTATTAGAGAAGGTGGATGGAAACTGCTGTGCAACAAAGCATTATTTTTGTCAGTGGATTTTTTGAACACACGTGTGTTGATTTGACCTGCTTGTATTTCGATCCATACATCGAGGAAGGAAAGTGCTCTTTTCTGAATAGTATATGTAAATTGGATCCTCATATCTACTAAGTTGAGAGGGAGTATGTTGTTGGTCAATGCGAGCTCTGATTTCTTCCAAATGAGGAAGATGTCATCAATGTACCTGGGGAAAAATACAAGCCTTCTTGCCACATAGGGTCAGAAAGAATTTAGTCGTTTTTGAATTTTGCCATGTACGTATTCGCGTATACGGGGGCTCCAGGAAACCCCATGGAAGTTCCATTCAGCTGAATATAAAATTTCCCATTCCATGTAAAATAACTATTCTGCAAGCAGAACTCTAATAGTTGTAAGATGAAACTTTTTGGAGCATCCAAGTTTTCTTGTCTTAACAATGCCCAGTCAACCGCTTCTAGCCCACTTGCAGGCGGTATTGAAGTATATAATGCGACCACGTCGATGGTGCAAAGAAGTCAATCCTCAGTCACCTCCACATTTAATCCATTCAGACTTCGCAAAAAATCAGTTGTATTTTCTACATAATTTTTTGCTTTCCTTGTGTATTTGATATTTGCAAGATATTTCTTTACGAGAATCTCAAAGGTGTTGAGGGTTTTATGTGACACAGGGGCCGTAAAGGTGCTCTTTGGTCTAAAAATACGTGGAGATATTTCCTGATTAGACTCCAGAGCGCATATGTTATCTCAGTATTCTCATGAATTTATACAGGGCCACTTCAATCTCCAATTCAGTGGTGTTGTATGTGCTAACAAAAGATGTTCCTTTGTTCAACACTTTCCTCAAATTTTGTCAATTGTGTACTAGAAATATTGATTACAAGGCTTTGGTCTGGCTCCTAAGGCCTTTTTTGCTTTTTTCTTTTTCTTTGTCCTCTCCTTCTTTTGATAGAGTGCTGGCTGGCTGACTTTTCTCCTGGGCTTGTTCTGTCGGTCGGCCTTGGTCCTTGCCCGCTTCTAAAAAAGACACACTGAAAGTGGTTGCTGACCTATTATCTTCCATTTGTTTGTTTGAACTTTTTGCTCCCTCAATGCTTTTCAAAGGTTCCCTTGTTGTCTCAATGTCATGTTCCGAAACAACACTTTCCTGGGAAGATGCTTGTGTGTTCTTTTTCGAGAATAGTCGTTCTGCATAGACCTCCGCCCATGTGTAAGCCTCATTGAGCTTGTAATCAAATGTGTCCCTTTTAAATTTTCTTAATTTTGTCTCCTGCAATTCTTTGCCATACTTATCCAGTTTAAGGTTAAGATCTTCCACAAATTTTCCCCAAGGTTCTTCTTTCATTCTTTTGGATGAGTCGTTTTTTAGAGTGTATATTTCCTGCTCTAGATCATGAATGGTTCTTGACAATTCCTCAATCAGTAGTAATATCAGGTCCAGGAAACACTAATTTAGTATAGAATATTATTTCTCCATAAATTGTTGGTTCCTGTGGAGTCTGAACAGCATTGGTCGAATGGCTAATATGAGGCCACAGTGAATTCTCTTCACACTGTGGTATTGGATCAGTGTGGTTGTGTGTAACCGTTGGTTGAGTTCCCTCCTAGTCAGATATTCCAGTTGGCGTAGTTGTTGGGTGACCGAGCTACTTTGCGCATCAAATGATTTTGTTTCCTTTATCAGCTTATAAATTTCGTTTGCATCATCCGCTGTCTAGGTTTTGGTTGAAGCCCGATTCTCTGTGATATTCGCAAAAGATTCAAAGGACATTTTACCAAGGTGCTGCTCTTCACAATGCGCAGGAAGAATTCAATGGACAATGTGGGTGAGGAGTGCACACTATTAGTGCAGTAACACTGTGTACCTCGATATGTGTGCTGTGTTGAAAATATGCCTGTGGAGCATATCTGTGTAAGACAGAAAAGTGGCCTAGTCCCAGGTGGCAACTAGGGTTCAACACGCACTACTAGTTAGACTGTATGTGCATTCAACATAAATTTAATGAAATTTATCATCAACTCGATTCTGTTTGATATACAATCAATCATCAAGTTTTAAGCATCAAAACAAACAATGTTATACAAAATTAACAGTTCAACAAAATGTTTTTTTGTGCAATAAATTGCATAACCCAATGCATTTTGGGACACTTGGTCCCTTCATCAGGGGTATTCCGTAGAAACAATGAAAAAAGAAGACATTTCATTTGATGCACGTTGGGATCGGTATTGTAGTTTATGTAAATAACCTTTATTCAAGTGTGTGTCATGCAACCATCACCAGAGTGAAAAAGAAGTGTGTGTTGTTATGAGAAACTGCCACTTACTCTTTAACCACGAGTCAAAGCTCCTGGATGAAGCACCTGCGCGCCAGTGAGAGGTACCGGACCTGATATAATGTTTGGCAGCCTACTCAGCAAACCCCAAAATAAAGACTGTATTCTCTACTGATGACACACATATGCTTCGCAGGCATATTTTCAACACAGCACACATATCGAGGAACACAGTGTTACTGCACTAATAGTGTGCACTCCAGAATCTCAACAGGAACATAAGGGATGAGAACACAGACTCCAGCAGGTACTGAAGCTAATGGAGTTACTGGTGTTACAAGGTTACTGAGTGCTCTTATAATACCATTGGCCCAATAGTGTCAGTATATGACCCAGATCAGGCGAGAAATGGGAGTTTGGCACAGTCAGTAGTAGGAGAGGGGACTAGCTCTAGAGGGAATGGCATAATGAGTGGAATAGCTCACCTTCCGAGACCCATAGAATTGAGTACGCCATTGCCACCCACTGCAGACTCCTTTAGAGGACAGGTAGATGTGAGAACAGCAAGACCTAAGTCTTTTGCCGATAAAAGATACGACATAAGAATGTGGGAACCACCAGTGAGAAGTCAGAGTGACAGGATAACAGGCGATCGGGATCGCGGAGACTCAGGAAGCCGACCAGTCCTTAGGAATATAGCAGAAGGGAACCGATGTGGAGATCCGAGCAGCGAGAATAAAAAATCGAGTGGCGCATCTAGTCGAGGGACCCTGAAAGTCCCCATAAGAGCAAAGATGTTGGACGCGGTGAGGTTTAAAGCTGAAGTAGATGAGATAATTAGTGGGAACCTGCCTTTGGAAAGAGTGGAACTTTATGAGCCAGACAAGTTGTTGTTTGTAGCAAAGGACGTAACTCGCAAAGCAAGGACATCACATGAAAAAGTGACAGACTTGGCTGGAAGGTATGAGGTGGATCTGTCCAAAACAAAGATGTTGCAGGGAAGTCACAGATTGCAGTACAGCGATCAGGAATTGGAAGAGAAGAGAGTCATAGGGTTGAAAGCTCACATTTGAGCTTTGATTATAGGGATACGTGCATGGAGCATGCTCGATAAGTGGGTGGAAAGATGGTCCAAGAAGAAGAGCACCAAAAAGAGTATAAGAGAGACACCGCCTCCAGGAGGCGGAATAGTAGGAGTGGAGAGTTACCCTTTGCGGGAGGTACAGAACGAAGGGTATCTGCATGTACCTTAGAGTAGAGGTGATTTGGCAGCATTTACGCACAAATTTCCTAGGCTGAGGGAGAAGCCTGTCAAATGGTACAAGCAGGTTGATTGTTTTGTCAAAATTTTGAAAGTTTTGTGGGATGACCTGAAGGCATTGTTTGATAATGTAGTTCAAAGTGACTTTTGGGCAGCTTGTAAAGTTGCAGTTGATTGGAAAACTTCTGAACCAGACAGGGATTCTGTCACCAATGGTCCTTCACATATTGTCATGAAAAAATTTGAACAGGTAATTCCATGGCTGAAATCCAAAATCTCGCCACAAGATATTGATTGGGTTAAGATAGATCGAACTGTTCAGGAACCGAAGGAGTCCGTACTTGAATATTATGAGAGGCTCCTACAAGCCTTTAAGCAGTACAGTGGGCTAGACACATTAGACCCTAAGGACATGGAACAGTTTTTTTCCAAGTTCGTTTTGGGTCTCAGACCAGAAGTTAGCTTCATGATTCAGCAACATTTGATCTGCTGGCAGAACAAGTCAGTGGATGAAATACTGCAGTATGCCAGGTACTGCAGCGATGAAGTGGACTCAGAACACAGAAAGCTTAAGGATAAGCTGATGCTGGTCCAAATGCAAACCACTGACAGGGAATTCCAGACACAGCCAAGTGGAGGGATGCTAAGAAGAAGACAGGGAAACAATCAAGGAGGGACCCAAAATGCACAGGGTCAAGGGTAAGGGAAACCTGTAGACCCCGAGACAGGGATAGATGTGGCAATACTGAAGAAGACCACTGCATGCTACCTTTGTCACAAGACCGGGCATTGGTAGCACAAGTGTAGAGTGAACCCAGCAAACCAGGTGCTACAAGAGGCACAGATAGTGCAGGTACTTGAGGTCATCAATACAGTAACAAGACCTAGATCCATGCAAGGGGGACAATGGTTCCGCAGGTGCAAGTCCCACAACCTCTGAGATTCCACAGGGAAACCGGACGTACCAGCAGATGCTCTTTTTAGATAATTTTGATGAGTACAGCTTAGACCCGTTGAAATGATGGTGCCGGAGAGGGGAGGAAGATTGCACTCTTGGGGCAGTCTTAGAGGTAGACAAGAGGGGACCATTGGTAGAGGCAGATGTTGATGGTCATCCCACCACCTTTTTGGTTGATACTGGTGCTACCCGTTCTATTGTAAGATCTGCAGTGGTTCCCAACCTACCCCTCTCGGGACAATCAATCTAAGTCATAGTAGTGCCAAATAATAAAATGAATAATAATCCATTGACTGAGCCGATTCCTGTGAGAATAGGAACCTTCCGAGATCGACACTAGTTTGTGGTGTGTGATTCAAGTCTAGTTTGTCTGCTAAGACGTGATCTTTTGTGCAAGTTGAATTGTACTATCTACTATACGCCCAAGGGGCGTAATTACTGATGAATGATGATGAGGCCACCTTTAAGGTTGCGAATCAGCATTTGTGCATAGAGATGTATTCTATGTTGACCGTGGAGGAGCTTCCACTTGACCTAAGAGACTCTGTTTCATTGGATGTGTGGGATTTCACGGGAGAAGAGATTGGATTAATCAAGGGTGTTGAGCCAGTTAAGATCCAGATTAAGCAGAATGTTGGGTTCCCGAGAACGCCCCTATTATAATCTGTCACCAAAGACGATCGCAGGGATTACACCTGTAATTGACTCTCTGATTAAGCAGGGAATTTTGAAGGAGATAAAGGGCAGTCCATGCAACTCACCCATTATGGGACTACAGAAACCAAGTTGGAAATTCAGAATCGTGCTAGACCTGTGAAAGGTCAAAACGATTGTGGTTCCATGTTGTCCAGTGGTACCGAATCCATCAGGGATACTATTTCAGATTCCATGCGAGGCAGAATAGTTTACTGTGATTGATCTGTGTCAAGCATTCTTTTCTATAACTCTTCACTTCATCGATCGTTAATCAGATCTTGAAAAAGAATCTTGAGAGTCTTGTATTGCTACAGAATTCTATTGTCGTGCAATACATTGACGATCTCCTTATTGCGTCAGAAACGGAGGATGCTTGCAAGAGCGACACGATTGCCCTACTGAATCATTTGGCAGAGAATGGACACAAGGTGTTCCCAAACAAGTTGCAGTACGGTTTGAGTGAGGTACAGTACTTGGGTGATCGAATTGAGAAAGGAAAGAGAAAGGTGTCACCAGATCGAATTGAGGCGATCATGAATATGGATGTACCTACCACTCAGAGGGAAGTCACAATGTTCTCAGGGATGGTTGGCTACTGTCACTAATGGATTCTCAATTTCTCCCTGAAGGTGAAGCCTTTGCAAAGGCTGACGCACAAGGATGTGAGTGATCCGGTACCTTGGTACCATGACTGTCTGGTTTCGTTCTTGGAGTTGAGAGAGGGCATGTGTCGTGCTCCAGCTCTGGGAATGCCCGACTACAACAAGTCTTTTTCATTGTTCTGTTGTGAGCGAGAAGGTTGCGCATTGTCAATCCTGACTCGGAATCATGGAGGTGTCCGTAGACCAGTTGCCTATTTCTCAGCGACTCTAGATCCAGTAGCTTCAGCGTTGCTTGTATGTCTCAAATCTGTTGCTGCAACCAATGTCAGCATTGAGAGGTGTGAGAGCATTATTATGGGTCACCCTTTGACAGTCTATGTTCCGCATTCTGTTGAACTGTTGATGATGATGACTAAAACACAGCACCTACCCCACAATAGACTCACGCGCTATGAGCAAGTTATAATTGCTGCAGAGAATGTGACTCAGAGAAGGTGTTCTGTTTTAAATCCTGTTACACTGATGCCTTTGCCAAATGCATATGATTAAGATTGTGAAGATCATGACTGTCTTGATGTGACTAAACTTTGCACCAAACCGAGACCTGACATTGTTGATGAAGCTCTGCCTGACCCTGATGAAATTTTTTTTGTTGATGGTTCATGTTTATGAGACAATGTTGGTCAGTTGAGAGCGGCGTTTGCTGTATGTACCATTACGGGAGTAGTTGAAGCTGCTTGCCTAGAAGGAGTGCACTCCACACAAGTGGCCGAAATTATTGCCTTGACTCACACCTGTTTGGCAGCTCATCAGATCCAAATCACCATCTACACCGACAGCCAGTATGGGTTCGGTGTGGTTCATGATTTCAGACAGCTATGGTCTCAGAGGGGTTACATGACATCATCTGGTTCTCCCATTAGGAACGGAGAATATAGAATGGGGCTGTGTGCAGTCGATGATATTTCAATCCTATTGTAAATTGAGGATCATCATTAGGACTCGGTCAAATATGGAGCTTGAGAGAAAGCTGTAAAGGGACAGAGAAAATAGTCATAATCTGAGATATAAGTAAAGAGCAACAATAATATGTGAAGGAAGAAAGGATGTGTGCTACTCACTTCCTCAAGATACCATGCACACTGTAATAGAAAAGTAAAATAATTATATGTAAGGTGCTGCTCCTAAAATTGGAAAGGGGAGGAGAAAATTCTCACCGAAACTGTGGAAAAAAACCATGCATGATAAATAGGGAGACATGGTTCATAAAGAATGGTGCATATAGTGCACCGGGAGTCTTGAACCAGCCTGGGACAAAGGATTGGAAGATATGATGGTATGGCAGAAAAAGAAACATAAAAACATGTAATAACCAAGTTCATGTGCCACTTGCAGAGCAGGGGTCAAGGTGTGAGTGGGGTCAAATGTCTCAACGACCATAATGAGGTTGTGCTTCCTAGGCAGGCAGTCTGGCAATGAAGGATCATCCCAGCAAGATTTCTGGTGAGCAGAAAGGCAAGCTTGCCGAATAGAACTAACTAGCATTTGCAATGCAACCTGTCTCGCCTTTGGTATCTTATATGTATCTAACTATGCATCATATAAGCCTGGGTGCGGAAACATCTACTGTTCTTTTTTTCATGGAGGGAAAGTAAATACCAAACTGCCTGACACGCTAGTTTTGGGAACACATGGAGAGAAATATTGCTTTATAGTGGGAAATGGTATAGTCCATAGCTCTGTTTTCAATATAAAATCAGGGCCTTTGGTGGTCATATAACTGAAAAAAATACACAAGAGAGTAGATCAAGTCTGGAGGTAGTGTGTGTCTGGACATGCGACTGTGAAACAAAAGGATATAGTTGCAGATGAAACAAAAGACTGATGAGTCACAGAGGTTTGAATAAATCCCATCAGACCACCCAGTTGGTGGAATATCATCATATGGGAGTTGATAATTATTCAAAACCTCTCCCGACCATATTAGTGTCAGGATAACATAGAAAGTCTATGTGAATCGTTCCTCAACTTAATAGTATTAATAAAGTGCAGTGCTCAAATTATCGTGGTGACTAAAATTGATTACTTAGACTCAGAAAATTTTCAAATAGAGATCTAGGTATCAAAAGTTTAAAAACAATCCGAGTAGTTGCAAATGGATACTACCCTAATGGCGCTAAGTAAGATGGTCGACATGTTTCAGCCTGTAGGGGAACTACCCCGGCTTTCTTCAGGACCTTTCATACAAAGATGCTACTACAACTGACATTGCTTGAATGTGAGGAACAGTAACGAAATTGCGCTCATGAGAAGTCACATATCTACCAGGAACTTTGCTCTCCAATGTTCGCTGGAGGAAGGGAGACAAGACTTCTTCCCAGCTTTGTGTGGGTGATGACCTCACCTCACCCGGCAACCGCTCGGGAGAATGAGGCCCCGCTCTGTCCGTCGGTACCTCTTGTGTTGACCGACCCTCCACACCACTGTTTTTTGAGCATATAACTGAAAATACAAGATTTGAAAAAAATATTATTGTCTTCGGGAGCTTGTGGAAGACTATTTCTATGTACTGGAATGTAGAGAATCCTAAAGTGATTCTGGTTTTTTACTGACCTCTGCTGGTCGTTTTCTATCAAGAAAGTTAGAGGCAGATTCCAGAAAAATAAAAATAAAAAAGTCCCTCAGCAGAAAGCAATTCTGTCATTTTATTGACCTCTACTACTTGTTTTATATTACGAAAGTACATACACACATAAGTATACACTAAAATATACACAAGAGGTCTCGAATGCTTGACTTTAAAAATTGCCTGCCTCATGTCTATATACATTGGTTGGGCTGCAAAAGTTTTTGTTTTAAAAGTTAGGTGGTGGTTCTTAAACGTTTGGGAAGCACTGGTACAATCGCTACTTTAGATGGGATAGCAGAATTACAAAATTGATGTGATTTTGTAAGCCCTGGAGAATGCCATGGTGTTAAGGACAAGTAAGGTGCAGGATAAAAATCGGGATGAAAAAAATGTGCAGATCGTCGTCGTTGTCATGAGAAATGAGAAAAGACCAGCAAAATAAAGAGAATTACAAAAAAAAAAGGAGGATGGGTTTAACAGCGATACAGTTCAGCCACTCCAGCTAGCAGGTAGCTTTAGGGAAAATTAAAAAGGAGAACATTTAATCATCTTTAAAACTGAATTTAAGTAATAAAACACCTGCATTCAAATGAGGATTAGAAATTCTGATAATTAAAATGGCATTGGCCAAGCCCTCCGGCATGTGAGGAAACAAAATAATTGTCAAAAGGAAATTAAAACTGCGCAGTCTCTGCAGACTGAGAGATTGTTGTCTGCAAGTCAAAGCTGGGCATGCAGTCGTCAAAAACAAGCAACCTCATATCCATTTTGAGGCCTCACAAACTGTGTTTAAAACTCCATTTACATTCATTTTATGTAAATGTGTGTTGGCCCGGTAGACCGCCCTTGGAGTCTAACAACGCCACAGAATTCCCTTGGTGCAGGGCAAGAGGTTAGTAGTGAAAACCCTATTTTAGGAAACTCCAGTGCTATTATCATAAGCATTTCACAAAGACTCACAAAGATCCACTAATTTTGAATTATAACCAAAGCAAAAAAGATGAATAGGTAGATACCTCATTTCAGAAGACTACAATATAAGCTGATGAGCCTTAGTTGGAGTAGAGCAGAGCGTAACATGCCAAAAAGTGGAAGATCTCCCATCCACAGTATTTAGAGTAGTACTGACATCCAGGGGTGGCACAAGGGGCCACACCCATTCAAGATCCCCCACCCCAAACCTTCACGAGACCCTCTTTTAGACAAGTAAATAAAAAAGGTTTCCCTTTGGACCATTCAACTCGTACTAATTCCATACAATCAAAGTGCCAACACACAGACAGATTCTAAATGTGGAACACCTCCAAGGAGACTACTAAGAGACAGTGATTGAAAAAAAATATATATGCATTTAATGGATAATTAAAAATAAGACCACAATATCATAACATTCCATAAAAAATTCATCATAAAAACATTATACTGGTATCAATATAATAAGCAAAGACAAATCAATACTTCAGAGCATAAATCTTAAATAAAACCATACTAAATAAACAAATCTTATAGAAGGAAAACGAGGCAAAGCAACTGTGCCTTTATCACGTTAATTCGAAATCACTGTAAACAAGGAACAGGACAAAATTATCAATCCTCTGTCTGACTTGTCCCAAGCAGGTCTAAAGTACTACGCATCATGAAACTTTAGATTCCCTGATTACAGCATGCGTCAGGATTTTTGCTAAAATACACGTTCTATATTTAAGGAAGGAACAATACATATTCAAGTCCTGAAGAAGGTGGCTTTATGATTTTGGGCCCACCGAAACGCGTTGCGCTTTACTTTCCTGTTAAGTTCGAATTGGGACAAGTCAGACAGAGGCTTGATAATTTTGTCCTGTTCCTTGTTTACAGTGATTTTGAATTAACGTGATAAAGGCACAATTGCTTTGCCTCGTTTTCCTTCCATAAGAATCGTTTATTTAGTATGGTTTTATTTAGGATATGCTCTGAAGTATTGATTTGTCTTTGCTTATTATATTGATACCACTATAATGTTTTTATGATGATTTTGTTATGGAATGTTATGATATTGTGATGTCTTATTTTTAATTATCCATTAAATGCATATATATATTTTTTCAATCACTGTCTCTTAGTAGTCTCCTTGGAGGTGTTCCACATTTAGAAACTGTCTGTGTGTTGGCACTTTGATTGTATGGAATTAGTACGAGTTGAATAGTCCAAAGGGAAACCTTTTTTATTTACTTGTGTATACTGGTGCTCTGTCCCTTTGGACCTTGTAGAGCCCCTCTCTTTGTTTTCAAGACCCTCATTTAGACCAAGGGCAATGAATATCAGTGAGATATGGGGGACTCAGAAAACTCTCAATACATTCTTTAGGAGGCCCCATCATTTTGTGCTATGCCACTGTTGACATTAACACAATGGATGGGTCATCCACCACTTTTTGGCTGGTGTCAAAAATCCACCCAGCTCTAAATAAGGCACTAAGGCCCTCATTGCGAGTTGCACACGATTCCAGATGCGGTGATACAGTGGCCCGAAAACTCGATAGCACAGGAATGCAGTAATTACTGGGTGCATTATTACCAGAATTACAACAAAGGGGAGGGGGGACCTAGAGTGCATCAAGGTCCAGCATACATGTTCCAAACTAATACTAGTAGTCTCATAGGTATGCAGTTCCTGTTGAAAAGAAATGTAACGTCTAGAGAAGTCCTAACAAGTCAAGTAGTGTGCGGAGTCAAGGGGGTGGGTTTCCAAAAGGGAACCATCCCCTTGACTCCGCACACTACTTGACTTGTTAGGACTTCTCTAAACGTTGCTTTTCTTTTCTACATGAACTGCATACCTATGAGCCTACTTGCAGTATTACCACAACTTTATGAGTTTAGGAGAGCCGAATGAGGAATAACAGTGGAAATTGGTGTTTGCACATCAAGTTCTGCATGTTTTCTCTTTGTTCTAAGGACCTTTCACCGATATTTTCTGACTGCTTTTCATTGTTAAAATATGTCCAAGGAAAAATCCAAAGGTGTGGATTTACACAGTGTCTTGTAATTCCGATTCGGGAGGTAACACTCGTTTCTGCCGAGTTCAAATTTAAAGGGAACTTGTGAGGGCCCATACAACATTTTTGGAGCCGAGTACATGTATTAACGTTTTAAACATCACCGTAGGGCTCAATTATTGCAATGTGTATGTGTTTTTTAGACCTAAATTCATGTATCGCCTCCAGAGCTGTTAAAAACATCTCAATTAGAAAATGAAAATCAGATATTGCAGATATGTCTTGAAAAATAGCCAATCTGAGTAACCAGTACAAAATATGTAGCCCTAACTTATTTTGCGATTACTATTTCCAATGCAAGCTTTTAATTGTAATCATCAGTCTTATCTGGGAGTATGTTATTATTATTATTTTTTTTAACTAAGTTCATGCTTTAAAGATTTGGAGGCCGACGATCAAATGATTATGCTCCACTTTGGATCAAATTTAAGCAAAGCGACAACTGCAGACTGTGCAATTCAGCAGTCGAGACTATTATTCTCATGGTTATTAGTTTGCTGGTTGAACGAAGATCCCTGTTGAGAAAACAGCTACACGAAAAGGGTTAACTCTCCTGCAGACAGGCACCTATTCCGTGCCTGGACCCGAACAATTTGCATCTAAACATATGAAGTTTATGATGCTGGTGGTAAACAAATGGGCGAAAGCTAGTCAACAGGGGATTCAAGTCGGCTGATTCAGACGCGGTGCGTCCATTGGGGCATAGGGGCATAGCCCCACTAAGCCACATAAACGCACCGTCGCACTTGCACACAAAAAATATTGCAATGAACATGACGAATCAATGTTATAACTATAAGCAGCAGCAGCGCGCTACCAGCCGGGACACACCCGACTAAATTCGGAGTGCGCAGGAGGTGGGGCTGGCCTGCTGCAGCTTGAGTGACAGTCCACACTCAGCTGCCGCAGGCCAGAAGCAGTACTGCGCAAGTGCATTTTGGGGCTATTACTAGCCCGAGCATGCGAATACATTACCTGACTGAAGTTCCCCTTAAAGAGGGACCAAGGGGGGCTGCATTTGCCAAGCCGCAGGTTGCATAGGGCGACCAGGCGAGTAGTCATTGTGCCCCCCTAGCCAATCCTGGCGCTGCATGCAGCGCCAGGATTGGCTGGTCCACCGCGCTGAAGGATTAGGCAATCCATTATTGGATGCTGTGCGTGGGTGGTGGCAGCCGCCCTGCATATGGCCAATCACTGTGTGATTTCATGTGAAGCCATGCAGTGATTGGCCATTTCGGGACGCGCGCGCCATGACGTACTCAATTTCTAGACTAGTCGTCTAGGCCAGGGCTCGCCTCGTGGCTCGTCATGCGCAGGCAGCAGTCGCGTGTAGTTTCACAGTCGTGAAGACCTCCACCTGTTGTAGTCGATATGATCCCCTGCCATCCTCCATCCTGCTGAGTTGAGTAGAGTCTGAGACAGTGAGACTGACCTGCTCCCTCGTGGATGGTGACGTAGATCCGATCCATTCATCACCTGCTGCTCCAAGTGTGAAAAAGTAAGACTAAGTCAGTAAGTCTAAGTCTAAGAGTTACTGTGAGTGTTGATTACTGATTAGTGAATGAAAACAAATAAATCCTCGAGAGTGACTCGTGACTGAGGCTGAGCAGTAATTAATGTTACCGTTACGTTCGCGAATCATCAGACAACAAGACAATGCGGAGACATTGATTTACAAACCCAGCAAGTGCTCCTGTCTACTCTAACTCAGCGCACATGTATGTATGTATGTACCGGGCGGCGGCGGCGACTCTGTACAAGCGAGGAACAAGTGTGCCTGCCCTGCTGATGCCTGTGTATGTGTGCAATGTTTTTTCACTCACTGCTGCTGTGCGTGACAACTGGCAAGAAGACGTGTGCACGGTCACGGAGGCTGCTCTGACGACTACTACTGCTCTGTGTAATGGGGGGAGCAGCTCACACACTTCTGGTTTAATTGCAGCACACTCCTCACCTCACGGTTCAAGGAAGCACAGCACAAAGAGCTTTGAAATAGGCCCCGGGCCTGCACAATAAAGAGAGGGTGCTTCCTATGTATTGAACGGTGCCCCCCTAGGGAAGAGAAGGGAAGGGGACTACTCTGAATATGTTTTTACAAGAGCTACTTTTGATTTGATTTGGCATCCGCTTTGTGTTCAAGTATGAGGGGACGGTGAGGGAGAGGAAGGGATGAGATGGAACTCCAGTGAACCACCCTGCAGTTACACTAACCACTAGTGGGTTGAAAAGGCATTTTCCATCAACGAGCACAGAGGAGAGGTGTGCCTTAAGCTGCATCCATCTCCTGCATATCATTCTTGCTCGAGGAATTATTTAAAAGTTTGCCTCTGCAGATGGTCCATGCTGTGTATGTGCATAAAATGATTCTGTGCAGCAAGGTGGCCTCTAGAGCATGGAAATCAGCATTATTTCTACAAAAACAGATTTGTCTTCTTCACTTCTACTGGTAAACAGCGCAGTATGCATTGTAATCTCATCAACTTCATCGTCTGCAATTCAGTCACTGACCGATAGTAATTCTCAAATGCTCATAGCTTCATTTATAAGGTTTCAGTTTAAAAGAAAAATTTTAGACAAACCAAGCTAAATAAAGTAAATTATGTGCACATTTTGCAAGTTCTTATTTTTTCCTTTTTTATAAAAAGAAATTCTGAATGTAGGGCGCGGCAATTCTCTGTAGTGTGCTCATTTAAAGAAACAAGAATTGTAGGATATATGGAAAATCTATAATGGTTAATGGCCAAAGAACTCACTGCTGCCTGTGGAGTGCTTACAAATAGTAGTGTTTTTCAAATACTTTCAAATGCATCATTAATAAGGAATGGCTCTGGATTATAAAGTTGTGTGCTCATTTTTTTAAATAATAAAGAACCTTGCTAAGCCAGCCCTTTTAAGCATTCATTCAATATACTGAACTAGGATCCGTGTGCCTCAAAAGGGTGCATTATGCAAAGGATGGCTCTTGTTGGCCTTCAAGTTCCAGTTGTAATTTCTCATTTAGTGTAAGGGAAGCCAATTTTCCTTATGAGAAATATGCTTAATTGTCACAACATTAATTGTGCTATGCAAATTACAGTTTTTCAGTTGCTGCGAGTAACTTTTTTCCACAAGAGAAGATGGCGCACAAAAAATGGCACTCGAGATACTGGCATGAGAGTGATTTGCATACGTTCTCAGTGAAGCTTTTGTGCTGAAACTAGACTACCCAGGTCAATCAATATTCACACAAACTTTTGTGTTGTGCGAAATGCTAAAAATGTTCCATGTGTTGTGTAGCACGAAATTCAGCACTTACACAAGATTACGTATTCTTACAAAAATGTAGAACATTCCTAATTTAAAGAAAGGATAAATAAATCTTTGAGGTGAAATGATTGTACCTTCTTCTTTCCATCGCAGTTCAAACTTGAACATTTTCCCCAACACTTAACTCTTGTCTAACAAATAATCGTTTTAGTTAATTGTGAATGATTACAAAAATGTATAAATGATCTTTCAACAGTGATACAATATCTGCATGACTAAAACGGGCCTTTTCAAGGATGAAAGTGCCACATTTCCCTTTTCTTTTGACAGACAGCTTTTGTGATATTGTCTGCGTGCACGTCCTGATATCTTGTACTGTTCTGGTTCCTGCCCCATTGTTCTGAATTCACTCATTATGTGAATGCAAATCTAATTATTATATTCCGTGATATTCAGTGACATTTTCCTAATGAAATACAAAATGTCCCAAGCTACTATCATGTAAATAGATAATTCAATATGTCTCTTGCATTGTTTGAGGACGTACACTGCAGCTTCCTCTAGGTAAGCATGGATGTCCTTGCAGAAATAACCCTTTCTCTTTGTCGCTGACAGTGAGTGGCATGATTTTTAAAGCAATTAGTATTGAATAAATACTCCAGATTATACCAGTTCTGATGGAAGTGTACAGCACCAAAGCTGTGGTGAAATGAAAAGGTATTCACTTAATGGACTGCCCTCAATTTATAATAAGTTTACATATTCTATGGAAAAAATCCATAAATGAGGCATATTGTCAAAACAAGTCCAATGAGGCCAATATAGATGAAAAAGGTATTCTAGTTACTAATCAGAAAAGGACTGCTGTGTCCTAGTGATGGGCCAGAAGAAGTCTCACACACTGTCCTATTTCTGGCCCCTCAGCAGCTGATGAAAATCAACTGAAAGGGAAAGGGAGGAACAACAAGGAGTACAGGGTCCAAGATCTTTTTTGTGTGTGGAGTTTTATATAGCACAAACTCGACCCGATGGTTGCCCTGTCATCTGCCTCTATCTTGCCCCCAGCATGTGCTTTTGATAACTGTGCCATTGAATGTCTTGCCTGGTTTTATCTGATTTCTGGGAATCCGGCGAGCAGCTGATGAGAAGCGAATGATCCCGGAAGAAGAAAGGAGGGGAATATATGTTTGAGTGAGACCGTCTGGGCGAGTTCTGCAGGCCTTCCTAAGCAACACTGTGTGCTTTATGTCCCAGGGATGTGTTTTTGTGTGTGGATGTGTGTGTGAGCGTGTGTGTGTGTGTGTGCGTGTCTGTGTGTGGGCGTGTGTTTGTGTAGCTCTGATGACAAACTTTCTCTATGTCTCTCCCAGGGCTGGTCTCTCCTTCTTTCCCCTATATGACAATGACGTTCAACTAATAATCATGTTATTCTTATACCTTCGTGGCGAACTTTGTGTAACTAAAACTACCTTGTTTTCTCAGACACTGCTCTTAGATGAATTACCGGTTTCAGGCGTGCTTGCTAGCTCGAAATAAATTACCTGGAGATTGTGCAATTTTTCATTTATAACAAACACGTAGGTCGCATTCATGCAGCAGAATTTGTGGAACAATTTAATCACAGCTGTTTCTTATAAGGTGGAAAACATTGAAAAAGCAGGTCCTTCAGGGGTCTTGTTATAACTCCAAAAATGCCAGCATTTTTCATACCTTCCAGTTCTAACTTTGCATCAATATTGTGCCGACCAACCAGCAGAATTGTTGTTTTTGCACTGGTCGGTCTGTGTAAATTGTGGTTTTCACGTTCCTGACAATGTTGGGGAAAATTACCCCGGCATGGATTTTAAGCTTTATTCTAAGGTTTATTTAGGCATTAATGGTAATGTAACGAAACTGGTGCTCATGTAAAGCGCTCTGATACCCGATGTCTCGGGTCTAGTTCGCTATATAAAACAAAAAAAAGAAAAATCAGTTGTTGGCCTATATATGGAGGTGCGTTGGCAGTCTGGTAGAGCTAGCCTATGTTTGTGGTCCCAGTAGTGAAATAGCAGCAGGCGTCAGCGCAGAAGGTTAATGTGTCTGCTGCAAAGAACATGTACCTGATGCAGATCACAACATGCATATGATGTAAATAGGTCAGTGAGTCACTGCTTTTGTCAGAGAGATCCTTGTGTTACTTGCAGTTTGTAAGTTAAAATCCTAACTTACAACTGTGAGCTAATAACGGCCATCTAAGAGCTGCATGCAAACTGCAAGGAAAAAATTGGAGTGTTATGTTTTTTTCCCCACAGTCTTTGTTTGATTACCCTAGTGTTTCAAAAATAAATTGTTATCTTTTCATTTTCAGCACCTGGTAAAGCCTGACAACTTGAAACATTAACACATTTTGGACAATTTTTCAGCAAACAACAAGAGGACCCCAACCTCCTTTGCTGCTCTTTCACCCCGGCTACGACCCAGCAAACACCAGTGTTAAAGGTAAGGAAACTGATGCTATATTTTTTTACATGGGAGTTAGGGCTATATATGGAGTTAGGGCTATGTATGTGGTCACTCTCAAGGCCCTCAAGCAGTGTCTGTTTCAGTGCCTCCAGCAACCACTATGGCACAGAGAGGCAGGAGGCAGTAAGGCTGTATTTTAGCTGTCATTTTGTGGGAAGGGGAGCTGTTGGAGATGTATTACGATACTGCCCAAGATATTTATACTGAAATTTGATATTATTGCACTGCACCTTATCCGTTGTACTTTGATTATTGACAGGTTTCTTTCATAAATATATATATATAAAGGCCAGCAACACCATCATGAATACAGTACAAGAGCTTATTGCAAGGTCATTCCAGGCACGGCCACTTGAACAAAAACTACATTTAAAGCAATTAGGACCTCATCAGCCTGAAATAAACCTACAGCAAACTTCCCAGGACAGAGGAAAAATGTCAAAACGTACATTCTCAAATGCCTGGCACACAAAATCTGATTGGCTTATAGGGTGCCCTATAAGAAATTCTCTGTTCTGCTTCCCCTGCTTGCTTTTTGGTGGTGACTTGCCTTGGACACGGCAAGGAATCATTGACTTGAAGCATTTATCTGAAAAACTAAAGAAGCATGCATTCACAAGAAATCATATGGAAAACCTGACAAGACTGGGAATGTTGGGGAAAGACGCACCAATTGAGCAGTAGATAAATTATGCATATCGCAAAACCATACAAACACACAATGAAGCAGTTGATAAGAACAGACAAATTCTATCCAAGATCATTGATTGCATTTGTTTCTGTGGTGCTTTTGAACTGGCATTGCGAGGCCATGACGAATCAGAAACTTCCTCAAAACCTGGGATCTTCCGAGGCCTAGTGGATTTAATGGCAACCATAGACAAGGATTTGGAAACACATTTAGCATGTGCTACAGTCTTTAAGGGCACCTCTAAAACAATACAAAATGAACTCCTTGAGTGTATGCTCGAAATTATAAGAAGCCATATTGTGCAAGAATTGCGAAACACAGACTTTGTGGCTATTCAGGCTAATGACACCACTGATGTGGCCACTAAAACACAATCCGTCTTAGTGTTTCGGTACCTTGACAGTGACAGAAACGTTGTGGAGAGGTTCTATGGTTTCACACATTTAAGAGACTCTAGTGCAGCAACCATTACTGAAGCTATACTGTGTCAACTGAACTTAATTTTTCCGGACCTGCCTCAAAAACAAAAACTTATCGCACAAAGCTATGATGGTGCGTCCATAATGAGTGGAAGCCTTGGTGGAGTACAGAAACAAATTCGAGATGTGTACCCTTATGCTCATTTTGTGCACTGTTACGCCCACCAACTCAATCTTATTATGCAACAGGCAGTATCAAAGATCAGAGAGACACGAGTTTTCTTTCAGGATATAAGAGGCATAGCAGCATTCTTCTCACGTTCCCCCAAAAGAACAGAAGCCCTTCATAAGATTGTGGACAAAAGCGTTCCAAGGGGATCCTCAACTCGGAACTTTCACATTCGTACAGTCAACTTAATCTTTGAAAATAGGGAGGGCATTGAGAAATGTTTTTTCGCCATAGAAGCCAGGGAAGACTTTGATCACACAAGTCAGAATGAAGCCCATGGCTTTATTAGAACACTAGAAGACAAAGAGTTTCAGTTCTTACTGTTTTTATTTCATGAAATAATGCGTGATGTTGATGTGTTATACAATCAGTTACAACGAAAAGACATAGATACTGTCTTTGTGAAAGACTCTACCACTACATTTGTACAAAGCATAAGGAAAGTGAGAGATGGGATTGACGATTTAGAGAGCAAACTGCCGGAGCATTCTACTTTTGCAAACCGCAGACAAAACATCACCTCTTTGGTTCGAATTGCAAAGGAGATATGTGACATTGTAATTGTGCAGGCACAAGAAAGTTTTTCATTCACAAAACATTTGGTGAGTGCCACATTATTGCAAAGTCAAGAGTTTGCACAATATGATGAATCCTTCCAGGAGCATGCTCTGAATCAGGCTGTGGAAGCATATCCTATGCTAAAAAAAGAGCAGCTGAGAACTGAGTTGACTGTACTGTACGGAATGCCTGTGTACCGGAAGGCCAAAAGTGCCTTGACTTTGCTGACTTTAATACATAAACTGCATATGGAAAAGTCACTTACAGAGACAGTGTGTTTACTAAAAATTGTCATTACCACTCCAATGACAACAGCCGATGCTGAACGATGTTTTTCAGCCTTAAAGCGCCTTAACACATTCCACAGGAACACCATGCTAGAGGAAAGACTCAATGCTTTGGCGATGCTCTCTGTAGAGAGCAAGCTTGTCCAAAAAATACCGGACTACAACAAAAAAGTTATTGACAAGTTTGCTACAATGAAAGAGAGACGTGCTGATTTACTTTACAAAAAGTGAATGCTGCTACTTGTTTGTTAAATAAAAAAAATACTGTGAGTGAGGTACTCAGAAATGCATTGTTATCTCTGTTTTTAAAAGTTTTCTAGTGTTTGTTCTACTTGGGGACTACACAGATTTTACTGATCAAATGGCATATTATTAGGTACATTCTGTAGCACCTAAACACTATAAACTGTGTGGAAAGACATGCGTCATAAAGTCACATGCGTTGTAATGGAAACGTGGTAATGGTAATGCGTGGTTCCCAATGCTTTGTAAAGGCTGTTTCCCAACTGCTGTGCAACTTCTGCTACTCTTAGAGCTGAGGTTTTCATGAAAGTCTTATAGTCTGAATTCAGCAGCGTAATAGTATGAAGCTCTGTGGTTATGCTGACTAAGCAGCTATGTTATGACATCTATTAATGTAATAACTGCACTTTCACAATTGCTTTATTAACCTTCCTGCTTTCTCAAATTTGCTTGAAAATGCACCATTTGTCCACGCTTTTTTCAAAATTTTCTCAGGGGGAATTCCCCCCCCGAACCCTCCTTAAGGGCTTCGGGCTTGATCGCTGCGCTCACTCGCTACGTGCAGTATGATTATCATTTTACGCCTCACCAATTTCAAATGTCACCAGCCGCCCCTGCGGCTGATCTAGACATTTGCATGAAATAATATTTCTGCACACAATTGGTTTTAATGCTATAGGATGTAATGTCTTATCAAGCCATTGCTGTCTGCTGTTGCTGCTTAATTAGCGTTAACTTCTCCAAATGATGGATTTTACTGCTTTTTAGTCATTGTCCGATGAAATGTTTATTAAGTCACTGCTGTCCCGCTGTTCCTGCATTCATTTTCGTTAGTGTTTTGGACTCTAAAAGGTAGAAGGTGAACTGGACATTTTTTTCTCCGTTAGGAATCTGCCTTTTATTGTGAAGTAATTTTTACCTGAAGATTATTTATATCACACAGCTTGCTGTTGGTCGGCTGATAATTTATTTAACTGTTGCGGTTTTGGCACATTTTAGTGTTCTGTATTATTACACTCTAACGTTTTTTTATTAACCACATGAATAAAGTTATTTTTTTTATCGTTGTATTGAGAGATGGGTGTTTTGCCTCGAGTAAAACCTAAATGGAGACTGTCAATAAGTGGGTTTTTTGTGTTTTATAGTGCACAGGAAACACTACATGTAAAGCAAAAACCATGCAAAGCAACCTCCATGTTCGCCGTTTTTTCCAGCAATTAGTATATATGGGAGGGGACAGGCTTTCCTCCTGGGATGGTGGAATCAAGGAATTCCTCAAAAGAGAAGCAAACACCTGCTTCTCTCATAATGTATTCATCACTAGCCATCACATCTGGCGGAGAAAATCCTATTTCTTGCGCCATTCAGGAGACTCAGAAACCCAGGGCCTCATTTATGAAAAGTGACGCATCGCTGCGTGAAAACAGTGATGCGTCACTTTTCACTGCGCCCTCCTTGTGACACCAATGATGCGTCAAATTTACAGTATGACGCATCATGGCGCAAGGAGTTACAGATACGTCAGTATTTCTGACGTATCTCTATGGCGCAAAAGTGACGCATTGCTGAAGTGTGTCACAAAACTGACGCAACTCCAGCAATGTGTCCTTTCACATGGGGCAAGCCCCATGTGAAAGAGCCTGCATCAGTCTTACGCCTGTTGTGAGGCAGGCGTAAGAAATGTACGCATTTGTGTCCTAGAAGTGGCGCAGTGAAATCTTATAGATTTCACGGCGTCACTTCTATGACCCTTTCTTGCGTCAGAACGCCCCCCCTGCATACATTATACCTGGCGTAGGTATAATGTAGCGCAGGGGTTTACAAAGTGACGCATCTACCTAGATGCGTCACTTTGTAAATATGGTGCAACAAGGCACATTTTTTACGCTGCTGGTGCGTCACAAAAAGTGACGCACCTGTGGCATAAAAGTGACGCACGGCCTCATAAATGAGGCCCCCGGATTTTGGTGATTTCTGCCACACTTTTCCCATGGCCTCCTCACCCATTATCCTCCCCCGGCCCCTCCCCCGCCGGTTTCCATTATTTATCATCTGTGCGCCCCTGCCCAAAACTGCTGTTACATGTGCACTGGTCTAATCTCTAATCGCGTTGTTGTCTTTTGATAGTCTGCCTAATTCACCAACCTGCCAGCTGCTTACAAGAAAGAATTCTTTACAAACACCTCAAAAAAGGCATGCAGAAATAATGCCTGCTTGTTGCCCGGGGGTGGAACGTAGACTGTGTGCTAGTACACGAGCATTGTAGTTTGTCCCTGCTTGTTCCCCAGGGGCACTGTAAAGTGCATGCTGTAACACAGCAATGCGGAAGACACGCACAGCCTGGAAATTGAAAGGCAGGGATTGCGTGCATGTGGCTGCTAGTTCCCGAGCGACAAGGCATCGAGAAGGCATTAGACTGCAGGAGGGGGGCACGGGAAGAAAGTAGTCTGTGCAGTGATGGGGCCAGTAGCCATGGAAGGATACAAATGATTGACATGGCTGTCATGGGTAGTGACTAACAAGCTTAAAACCAAATCAGAAGGCAGCATTTATAACCTAAGCCAATAAAGAGAGAGAGGGTGAGGCTTCCACGAAGCTTCTACACTATAGTGAATACTGCTTGCCTCACAAAGTGATGGCAGGGCATTCGTGCTTCAACGCTAGGTGAGACCTAGACGAGACCATTTTTTTACGCATGGACCCCCTTCCCTAGGCCACTTTTGGCCCCGGGGACCCCATCCTCCGGGGCCTAGTAGCCTTGGTTTTTTAAAAAAGGTTTGGGGGGTGGAGGGGCGCGCGGCCCCCCTCCAGAGGCCAATTATAGCCCCGGGGACCACAACCCCCAGGGCCGGCATTTTCATTAAAAAAAATGCAGCCCCCATCATTATTTAAAAAAGCCCTGGGAAGGTGGTGGTCCCCGGGGCTTGGGGCGGCCCACAAGAACCCCCTAATTATTTAAAGAAGCCCAAGAGAGGTGGTGATTCCAGGGCTTGAGGGGGTCCGCGAGGCTCCCCCCTCATTATTCAAGTAAGCCCCGGGGGGTGGTGGTCCCTGGGGCTGCGGAGGCCCCTGCGGGTCCCCGCATACATCATGAATATTGCCAGTGGAACGTGGCCCACTCGGGGGTTGAAGGATAACGAAGCACAGGAGCTTGCGCTTCATTTTAATGGGTGTGGGGGTCCTTGTAGGACCCCTAAGCAGGCTTAGGGGGTTAGCGGGTTTCTAACTTGCCCCCTTTTCTTCATTTTTCACTTTTTTTACCTTTTTCTTGGGACTTTTTCTTGTGACTCGGTTACCGTGTCACAAGAAAACTATAACTAACTACCTACTGGCGACCAGTAGGTAATATATAATATATAAAAAAAAATATATAGATATATATATATATATATATTGCGCTCAAACAACCTTGCAAATCCAAGGAAGAAAAGACAGCACTCGGGGGGGTACCAAATTCACACAGTAGTTTTATTCACCACAAGCGTGCCACAGACGCGTTTCGGCTCTTAGCCTTCGTCAGTGTGTGATTTACACATTGAAAACCGGTACATGTTATATATTTTACAATGTGAACAGGTTACACCTCTCAGTCGACATCGACAGAGGACCAAAGCACTCCCAGCTAGCGCGGGCGCCATCTTGGAACGGTAAAAAGTATACACACATTCCTATTCACAAAGAATGCACTGCATATGATCATACCTACAGATAGGTAAATATGCACAGATGGGAGGTCTTATTCATAATACTGGAAATTATTGTACATTCCTGATATAGCCGTGGATCGGCAATGGTCCTCTAAAAAACAAAGAGAGATTACTCTATGTGTAGCCTGTAATGTAAATTCATGTGTTACATTAAATAAACCATAATGTAATATACAAAATGCAAGGGGTGAGGGGTGCCAGGAAAAACCGTGAGGAAATGCCAGTGGTGTATTAAAATCAAGTTACTGTCAACTAAGCAAGTAACATAGGAGACAAAGAGCACTTCGAATCCTACCAAAGTGCCACTTATCATGGGCAGTGTGTCTAGATAAGATGAAAAATTAAGGAAAAAAGAATCAAAAGAACTTCTCCCTTCTGTAAATTGCATGTGAGTTCCAGAGGCAGTTTGTCAATTCATCTTAATAACCTCCCCCACATGTTAATACAGATTATACAATATATACACACGCCCACACGCACTAGTAATATACACATACAGTGACCCATATTTTTGCAGAAATAGAATACGATCAGTTATAGAAACAGCCATGATGTTATTTGCCTAAATGGACGATCATTTCTTCCCCACTATTCATCCCCTTCGGCCATTTGGTGGATAGATCTATGATGTAGCGTGACTCAAGTCTGCGTAGTCGTCGCAGGCGGTCACCTCCTCTAGCGTTGCTTTTTATGGTGTCAAGACCAAAATACTGCAGCTGATTGCGGTCCCTGTTATGTTTTTCGGCAAAATGCCGGGCAACTGGATATGCCTGATCTGCTTTGTCAATGGCTCTTAGGTGTTCTAAGATCCGCAATTTCAGCATATTGATGGTGCTCCCTATGTAGCGAAGGCCACAGGGACACACCAAACAATAGACGGCTAGGGGAGTACTGCAAGTTATGAACTTTTTTATATGCAGTTTTTTACCGGTTTCATGATTGTCCACTGAAAGTACTCTTCTACTTCCAGCGCACGCTTTGCATTTCCCGCATGGGAAGAAACCACTCATAGATTTTAAGGTGTTACTTTTGGCCAAAGGTCTCTCCAGGTGGCTGGTCACCAAATGATCTCTTAAAGATCTGGTTTTGTTAAAGGTTATCAGTGGGTGATCAGGTAGGTCGTCCTTGATGATACTGTCTGTTTTAAGAATATGCCAATTTTTTCGCAGCATTGATCTGAGGTCATTAGCTCCCGCAGAGAAGGGGGTTATTAATCTGAACCTTCCTGTGCCATTGTCAGCCTTCTTGGTGGCAGGTTTTGTGATGAATAAGGAGTCTCTAGGGATAGCCCTTACTTTATTCAAGGTTCTTTTCAAAAGAGACTCACCATAACCCCTAGCTTTAAAACGAGTTACACACTCGTTGGCTGCTACATCAAAGTCCTCTAATCTGGAACAATTCCTACGGAGCCTGAGAAGCTCTCCGTACGGAATGCTCCTGATTAGTTGGGGAGGGTGACTACTACTGGCAAAAAGGGTAGAATTGCCAGCGGTTGTTTTCCTGTGTAGAGCTGTATGTATCTGCTGGTCTTGTACAAACACTTTCAGGTCTAGATATTCAGCTGATGTCGCGCTTACAGTCCCTGAAAAGTGTAAGTTGTAGGCATTCTTATTCAGTTCATCAATGAAGGCACGTGCTGTTACTAACGGGCCCCGCCAAACAATAAACAGGTCGTCGATATACCTGAACCAACCCTCCGTCCTCCCTTCCACTCCATCCACCGTACAGCTCCTGGGTACCTGCTCCTCCCACCAGCCAACGAAAAGGTTCGCGTAGCTGGGAGCGAAGCAAGTACCCATCGCCGTCCCAGACACTTGTCTGAACAATTGATCCTCGAATAAGAATATATTATTGTTCAAACAAAATTCAATGAACTCGAGAATCATGACACTGTGAGTTGCAAATCTCATTTGTCTCAAGTTCAGAAAATGCTGGATGGCTTGTAAGCCCTGTTGATGATCGATAACAGTGTACAAGCTGGTGATATCAAGTACAATCAATAGGCAGTCTGAGTTCCAATTCACGTTCCTAATGAGATTCAAAAAGTCCTTGGTGTCACAAGGACTCCAGGTATACTCCCACATTTATTCATATCATATTTGACTCAATTTCTGCTGGCAGCCCACTGGGGTGTTGATGTTAAGGACTACCAGTCCCAGAAAACTTTGAGGTAATCATACTCACCTGAGTGTATAACATTTGAATAAATGTGGGAGTATACCTGGAGTCCTTGTGCTGGCAGTTATTGAGTAAGCAGCAAGCCTCAGAGGAAGGGCGTAGCCCGAAACGCGTCAGGCGCTGCTGACGCTGGATGCTCCTGTTTCTTGCCTAAAACTTGAACGCGCTGTTGGGAGAGTGCGCCCCGCACCTTTGGGTAACTGTGAACCTTGATTTATTGACGGCCGACCCGGCCGGGGGGCGCACCGCTGTGGAATCAGACAGTTCCGCGGCTGGTCCATGATCAACGCTGCAGATACAACTGGCGCTTATTTACATGGGTGAGAACTGAACAGAAGCACTTGTGATTGGAAATCATATTTGACTCAATTTCTGCTGGCAGCCCACTGGGGTGTTGATGTTAAGGACTACCAGTCCCAGAAAGCTTTGAGGTAATCATACTCACCTGAGTGTATAACATTTGAATAAATGTGGGAGTATACCTGGAGTCCTTGTGCTGGCAGTTATTGAGTAAGCAGCAAGCCTCAGAGGAAGGGCGTAGCCCGAAACGCGTCAGGCGCTGCTGACGCTGGATGCTCCTGTTTCTTGCCTAAAACTTGAACGCGCTGTTGGGAGAGTGCGCCCCGCACCTTTGGGTAACTGTGAACCTTGATTTATTGACGGCCGACCCGGCCGGGGGGTGCACCGCTGTGGAATCAGACAGTTCCGCGGCTGGTCCATGATCAACGCTGCAGATACAACTGGCGCTTATTTACATGGGTGAGAACTGAACAGAAGCACTTGTGATTGGAAATCATATTTGACTCAATTTCTGCTGGCAGCCCACTGGGGTGTTGATGTTAAGGACTACCAGTCCCAGAAAGCTTTGAGGTAATCATACTCACCTGAGTGTATAACATTTGAATAAATGTGGGAGTATACCTGGAGTCCTTGTGCTGGCAGTTATTGAGTAAGCAGCAAGCCTCAGAGGAAGGGCGTAGCCCGAAACGCGTCAGGCGCTGCTGACGCTGGATGCTCCTGTTTCTTGCCTAAAACTTGAGAGTGCGCCCCGCACCTTTGGGTAACTGTGAACCTTGATTTATTGACGGCCGACCCGGCCGGGGGGCGCACCGCTGTGGAATCAGACAGTTCCGCGGCTGGTCCATGATCAACGCTGCAGATACAACTGGCGCTTATTTACATGGGTCAGAACTGAACAGAAGCACTTGTGATTGGAAATCATATTTGATTCAATTTCTGCTGGCAGCCCACTGGGGTGTTGATGTTAAGGACTACCAGTCCCAGAAAGCTTTGAGGTAATCATACTCACCTGAGTGTATAACATTTGAATAAATTTGGGAGTATACCTGGAGTCCTTGTGCTGGCAGTTATTGAGTAAGCAGCAAGCCTCAGAGGAAGGGCGTAGCCCGAACCGCGTCAGGCGCTGCTGACGCTGGATGCTCCTGTTTCTTTCCTAAAACTTGAACGCGCTGTTGGGAGAGTGCGCCCCGCACCTTTGGGTAGCTGTGAACCTTGATTTATTGACGGCCGACCCGGCCGGGGGGCGCACCGCTGTGGAATCAGACAGTTCCGCGGCTGGTCCATGATCAACGCTGCAGATACAACTGGCGCTTATTTACATGGGTGAGAACTGAACAGAAGCACTTGTGATTGGAAATCATATTTGACTCAATTTCTGCTGGCAGCCCACTGGGGTGTTGATGTTAAGGACTACCAGTCCCAGAAAGCTTTGAGGTAATCATACTCACCTGAGTGTATAACATTTGAATAAATGTGGGAGTATACCTGGAGTCCTTGTGCTGGCAGTTATTGAGTAAGCAGTAAGCCTCAGAGGAAGGGCGTAGCCCGAAACGCGTCAGGCGCTGCTGAGGCTGGATGCTCCTGTTTCTTGCCTAAAACTTGAACGCGCTGTTGGGAGAGTGCGCCCCGCACCTTTGGGTAACTGTGAACCTTGATTTATTGACGGCCGACCCGGCCGGGGGGCGCACCGCTGTGGAATCAGACAGTTCCGCGGCTGGTCCATGATCAACGCTGCAGATACAACTGGCGCTTATTTACATGGGTGAGAACTGAACAGAAGCACTTGTGATTGGAAATCATATTTGACTCAATTTCTGCTGGCAGCCCACTGGGGTGTTGATGTTAAGGACTACCAGTCCCAGAAAGCTTTGAGGTAATCATACTCACCTGAGTGTATAACATTTGAATAAATGTGGGAGTATACCTGGAGTCCTTGTGCTGGCAGTTATTGAGTAAGCAGCAAGCCTCAGAGGAAGGGCGTAGCCCGAAACGCGTCAGGCGCTGCTGACGCTGGATGCTCCTGTTTCTTGCCTAAAACTTGAACGCGCTGTTGGGAGAGTGCGCCCCGCACCTTTGGGTAACTGTATGTATGTATGTATGTATTGGCATTTATATAGCGCACTACTTACCCGTAGGGTCCCAAGGCGCTTCGACCGCTGCGAAACCCTTCCTGGCTTCCCTGAGAGATGGTCCCTTAATGGGTATCTCCAGGGTGAGACCAGGCATCCCCGGAGGTCTGGTGGGGCCGTTAGTGAAGATGAGGCAAGCTAATGCCCAGAGTTGCCGAGTGTGATCGCTGATCAGAGTGGGCACCGAGGCGAGAGAATTATCGAGTCCGCTGACCCTGGTCCAGAAACCTGCCGCGCCGGGAATCGAACCCTGGTCCCGGGCCGTCCTCTGCTCTCGGGTCTGCCGCCTCTAACCAGTGAGCCACACTACTTCACTGTGAACCTTGATATATATATATATATTCACTGAAAAAACCATAGGTTATAGACCATATATAGTTAGGAATTCGCATTTACAAAACCTTATTTTACTCACACAAAACCATTGAAATTCCATATATAGTTAGTTGCACTAACTATATATCGCGCACCCGCAATCCACTGCTGATGATGTCACATATTACATCATTCATGACATGGTCAGTGACATCACTGATGACATCACTGATGACATCTCAAATGACATCACTGATGACATCTCAAATGACATCACTGATGACATCACTGATGACATCTCATTTGACATTACTGATCACATCACTGATGATATCATTCATGTGATAATACGATGAACCTCTTCAGACTCTAATATAACCTTAGATACAATCAGTGTAAACAGACACTCACAGACTGTCACTCATCCATGGAGTTACTCACACACCTAGTCAGTCATGCAAAGAATCAATCACACCTCCATTTCCTCAACTATACAGTTATACAAACTTTACTTATTCAAACATATACTAACACATATTTACTCTCTTATACAATCCCTGATACAAGTTCACAATGATCCATACAGCCACTCACACATTCACTGGCTCTTATGCACAGTTATTTATATATGTCAACTCTCACATGTACTGTGTTTTACATATGTACTTACTTTGACATGTAGCACTGAGATATCCATTCACTCACCAATACACTCATGCACACAGTCAACCGCCCATACAGCTGTTTCCACATGCACTTTTGAAACCATACATCTAGTGAATCAACTGCTCACACATCTATGCACAGAGTCATACACCTCCCAGCCACCCACACACACACTCAGTCTCCCATACAAATACTTGGGCAACCAATCAATAACCCATATAGTTACTCATATAGCTACTTATCAACACATGCAACAGTTTACAGAACAACAGACATAATGATGCACAAATTAAGACAGTTTAGTCACTAACCCATGCACTCAGTGAGACACATTTAATCACTCACTCATACAGTCAGTCATGCACCTACTAAATCCTTCATCCAGACACTTATACATCCACTCATTCTTCAATATGTAAGACATATTTTAACTTTACAGAAACATACAGTCACTGGATGTTGTCATCAGTGATGTCATCAGTGATGTCATTTGAGATGTCATCAGTGATGTCATCAGTGATGTCACTGACCATGTCATGAATGATGTAATATGTGACATCATCAGCAGTGGATTGCGGGTACGCGATATATAGTTAGTGCAACTAACTATATATGGAATTTCAATGGTTTTGTGTGAGTAAAATAAGGTTTTGTAAATGCGAATTCCTAACTATATATGGTCTATAACCTATGGTTTTTTCAGTGAATATATATATATATATATATATATATATATATATATATATATATATATATATATATATCCTACTGGCGGTCCCCAGTTGGTTCTTATAGTTAGGATTTTTTTCAATGCAAAATCTCAAAATTCTATTGTGAATAACTTTGGTGCCGGTTGATGAATCTGCCTGAAAATGTCCTCAAATTTGCCTCGCGGAGCTCCGGTTCTTCCTTGAAAGTTTGGAGGAGATTCGTGAAGCGGGGGCCTAGATAAAAGGGGGGGGTCCCAAAACATGTTTTCCCCATGTTACTTTCCATAGGGCGGTCGAACTCACTTTTAGCCCGAACGGCTGAATGGATTTCCACCAAACTTGGCAAAATTCTAGGGACTGGTAGCCCGATGTGCCTTTGCTATGTCTCAAGATATGAGCTCCAGTGGTTTTTGAGGAATTTAGGTTAAAAAAATATATATATCTATGGCAGCACCCCGGTACGCGCACCGGGGAGCGCTCTGGGCGCGCCACGTGAGGTGCGCACGGAAAGCTGATTGGCTCTCGGGTGTCTGTAAACATTCGAAACAGTCCGGAGCGGCCGCCATCTTGTGTCTCGGTAGGATCGAGACACAAGAGGTGGGAAAAACAAAGGGGGAAATGACAATAAGGGGGCAGAGTAGACCCCCCTTGACCACCTAGGTCCTAACTTTTTTTTATTTGCGCGGGGGAGCGCCCGTTACGCGGACCGGGGAGCGGACCGGGGAGCGTCACATGGGGAAAAATGAATGATAGAGTTTTTTAAAAATGTAGCCTTTTTTTAGAAATTGGAGGTAGTTCTAAAAAGAACTGTTTTTTTCTTCTTTTTGTTGTTTTATATTTTTTAAATGTTTTTTGAACATTTTGTACTTTTTTTGGCTTTTATGAACTATTTTGTATTTTTTTTGTTTATTTTTATGGGGAGAAACAGAAAACAGGGAATTGAAAATGGCTCAACAGGAGCAAAAAAAAAATCAGGAAAAAATTAGGGTTTTTTGGGGCAATTGTGGTTGTCACCAGCAAGGAGGATGAGCTTTAGGCTCTGCTCACCATAAGAGATGGTCTTACCACAAAAAATACAGGTGACCCTAAATTCTCCAAACCGTGGTTGAATTCAAGGGATTGTCTCCCTTGTCTCTGGTCCCGATGGAGTGGGTTGTTTTCGTTTGGAGGTGCTGGGTGTAGATTGGAGAGGGTTGCTGGCCAGTTCTCTCATCTCTGCAGCAGCATAGTTGTTAGGATGCTTGCGCTGCATGTGCCTTATCATGGTATTGTTCCCAAATGAATATTTTTTATTTGGGTTACCTCTTGAGAGTTCCATGTCACAGATAAGGCAAGTCACCATTGCCGCATTCACTTTCTTTTTTCCCTCAGGGATGGAAAAAAACTCCCATACAATGTGTGGCTTGGGTTGGTATGGGGTATTGTGTTCTTCCAGCCACCTCCTCCTCGTCCCCTCCTCCTCTTCCTCCTCCTCCTCTTCTTCTTGACCACCAATGTGATGTTGTGGTGGTCTTCTTGGTGGTGGTGGTGGTGGTGGTGGTGCAGATGCTCCAGCTTATGCTGCTACTGTAGCCATTTCAAAGTACAAAATATACCTCAAAGATTTCAAAACAGGTCTTCCTCAGTCAAAGGACAAAGTCAGAATAAGGTTAAAAAGGTGGGGTCTTTCATCATTTGGAAAAAAAAATGTCCTGAACCAATGAGAAGTGTTATTTTCAGGTCACAAGACTAGGGATTTCATCATTATGAAACCAAAACTGTTCTGCACCAATTAAAAGTGTTATTTTCAGGTCACATGACCCGACGCGCTTACGCGACGCGCCCTCGGGCGTGCCTGTGGGAGCGCCCCAGGTTGCGTCGCGTAGGCGCGTCGGATGTTTACGTTGCGCGATCGTATTCGCTCGAGTGCTTCCGGGTGCGCTAAAGCTGTGCATATCACGTGGACGCGGCTACGCGATACGTCACAATGATGTTTTCGTTCGCGGCAATAGCGCTAACGGGACGCCCTCTGGAGCACGCCCTGGGGCGCTTCAAAAGACTACGCTTTCCAGTGAATGTGTGTCTTTCTGAAAAATATATATGTTTTATATATGTATATGTAAAGGTCGATGGAAGAATAAATGTTTAAATAAGTGTCTAAAAGGATGTTTTAAAAAAAAAATTGATTGGTTAACCGGCTTATTAAGTGTATCTTAGTGAATACATATATTAGCGAGTAATGTTTAAATATTTAAATATATGTATCAGTGTTTCACTTTGTGTATACGTGGCTGCATGGGTTGGTGAGTAGCTACATGTGTGTGTATATGGGTTATCAGATGCTTTTTTAGTATCAGTATGAGTGTCTGTATGTTTTGGTGGGAGTATTACTTAGCACATAGATGCATCAATGACTGACTCACTGTTTGTATGTGTTTTGAAGACAGCATATGTGCAGGACTGTATGGGTGGATGAGTGTGTATATGTGTGTGTTAGTGAGTGAATGACTGTCTCACTAGTGTCTTTATCAGTAACTACATGTGTTTTAATCTAGTATATGTGAGTATTGATGTATATAAGTGAGTATATGTGAGAGTGAGATATTGTAAGAGTTCCTGTTTAAATAAGTATATGTTTCTATAAGTGATTGTTTAAGAGAGTAAGTATGTGTAAGTTTCCTTAGAAGTAAGGTGATAGTGTGTGTATAGCTGTATATGCAAATAAATGGATCTTCAATAGTTTATTTGCATGTGTCTGTATGTGTGTGAGTAACTTTTGGTTGACTGTCGATGTGTAACAGGATGTATATGTGTATCACTACATATGGTGAGTGAGTATATGTATGAGTGACTATAAAGAACTGTTGGTGAATGAGAGGATGTGTATATAGATGGTGGAATTACTGAATTGGTTGTTGTAACTGGTATGGGTATGTCCAAGTTTCTATTTTTGAATATGTGTTTCAAGGGTTACATTACACTGAAAGGAGGTCTGTCACTCTGTCACAAGGATGGTGTCATCAGTGATGTCATGAGTGATGTCACTGACCATGTCATGAGTGATGTAATATGTGACGTCATCAGCAGTGCATTGCAGGCGCGCAAGTTATAGTGAGTCCAACTAACTATAACCTGGGAATTTCAATGGTTTTATGTCAGTAAAATTTCCAGCTAACTATAACTGGTGTAAAACCTATGGTTTTTTAGTGAATATATATATATATATATATATATATATATATATATATATATATATATATATATATATATATGTATATATATATATATATATAATATATTCAAGACCAACTTGTACACAGTCATCTAGACCCGGTTGTAAGGAAAACAGGGTCGATACAAGAGGCTGGGGGATTCTTCCCTTGTGGAAGATGTAAAGCCTGTGCCTTCCGTCAGACGAACGTTGTCCTATGAGATAAAGGGATGTAAGGGAGGCAGAAAAATCAATAAATTAATGTCCTGCCATACCATCTATGCCATATACTGTCTATGCTGTCCCTGTAATTTAAAATATATAGGGAGCACCATCAATCCAGTCAAACTAAGAATTCTTGAGCACATGCGAGCAATCGTGAATAAGGATTTTTCCTATCCGGTTGCCCGACATTTAGCGATCAAGCACAAAAGTGATAGAAACCTCCTTCAGTACTTTTGTTTAGATCATGTACCAGATAATTTGAGGGGAGGTGATAGAGTACAGAAACTTAGAAGACTACAGTCCCGATATATAGTGGACTTGCAAACTAAGATCCCTGGAGGTCTAAACAGCGGGGAGGAGATGGCAGTACACTTGGGTTAGAAGAGTCACAGATTGAAAATGTATTCTATGCAATCTGCCTTACACGTGGGACTGTATTTTTTGAAGTTTTGAATTTTTAGAAATGTATTGAATTTGTCGAATTTTTCTAATGTTTTTGGATATGTTCAAGTATCTTCTGAAATCATGTGTGTTTCACAATTTTCATTGTGGGGAAATGAGGGGGAAGGGGGTGCTGTAGGAGAACTATGATGACATATTGATTCTAGACTGGATGACATAATTGTCCTATTTTTTACCATTTTTTACCATTTATTTGAGGAAGCTGGATAAGTCTTCCTGAAAGGTCATAGTCAATTGTTGCATTGATTAATATTGCTGAAAATCGTGTGTGCGAGGGAATTAGCAACCCGGCAGGGTTGCCATAGCCGATCCACGGCTAGATAGTAAAACATGACGAAATCGTCTAGGTGTGCATATTATATTGGACTACAGAGTTTATGAAATGCTTTGTTGTTTATAATGTCCGCTTTGATGTAAATATTCCATTTACAAATGGCGCTTACCATTATGTGAATTGCTCAAATTTCCCTCGTTTGTGTTGACCATCCATGCCTGGTTAAAAAATGGCGCTGCGCAGCGCGTTACTGTTTGACACCGAGAAAAGGAGCTTTCCCGAAACGCATCTGTCTTGAAAATAAATCTCGCATTGCTGATAATCTCCCGGGACTGCTGTTTCTTTTCTGAGGATTTGGAAAGGATATTGGAGCTTTTATATATATATATAAGTAGGAATATATAGTTAGGACCTAGTTTCCATAGGAAATCCGCAACATTCTATTGGGAATAACTTTGGCGCCGGTTGATGAATCTTCGCAAATTTCTCAAAGAAGATGTCCCGCTCTGTTTCGCTCCTTCCCTGAAAGTTTTGGGGGGATTCGTCAAGTGGGGGCTGACAAAAAAGGGGGGTCCCAAAACGTGTTTTCCCCCATGTTATTTCCCATAGGACGATTAGACACGGCTACAGCCCGAACGGCTGAACGGAATTACACCAAATTTGGCAGAGAGGTAGAGTTCGGGTCGCAGATCGCTCTTTTGCTTAAATGGTGTAAATCCCTCCAGTAGTTCCTGAGAAAATCAAAAGGATTTTTTTTATATATCTATAAGCACGCACAGTACGCGTACCGTCGCACCGTACGCGTACGTGCGCGGACCTTCGTGTGCGCGAGCTGCATGCTGATTGGCTGCCAATGTCTGTCAACACTCCAAAACAGAAATTGTTGGCAGCCATCTTGTCGGTCATTGTCATTGTCGGACCCCCTGAGCAGGTCTAGGGGGTCAAGGTGCTTCTACCCTGCCCCCTTTGAGTGTTTTCCACCTTTGTTTCACTGCTTTCTTGTGCCTTGGTTCTACCGAGGCACAAGATAGCTGCCAACACTTCCTGGTTTGGAGTGTTGACAGACAGTGGCAGCCAATCAGCATGCCTTCCCGAGAAAGCAGCATGCTCATTGGCTGTCAACATTTCTAACCAGGAAGTGTTGGCATCCATCTTGTGCTAGGTAGACCGAGGCACAAGAAAGCAGAAAAACAAACGTGGAGAAAAAAAGGGGGCAGGGTAGAAGCACCCTGATCCCCTAGGCCTGCTCAGGTCCCACAAGGACCCCCAAGGCCAAAAATGTTTTTTGAAAAAAAACACAGTATGTTTATTTAAAAATTACCTCCCAGGGGGACCAAATGGCGGGGGCATAGTGATAAAGAAGTGTGGGGGGTGCCCAATCCCCTCTACACTGCCCCGGGGACCGCCGCCCTCCGGGGCAAAGCAAAGCAGCCCCCTGGCCCATACTGGAGGCTCCTGGTGGGCTAGTTGCCCCCCAGGGACCGCCAGTATGCAAGGGGAATTAGTTCCCCCTCTGCAAACACGCCCGGGGGCTGCGTTGCAGAGAGGTGTAATAAGCCTCATAACACCTCTATGCAGTGCAGCCCACTGGCTTATACTGGAGGTTCCAGCTGGGCTAGTTGGCCCATAGGGACCCCCAGTATGCAAGGGGAATTAGTTCCTCCTCTGCAAACACGCCAGGGGTTGCGTTGCAGAGAGGTGTAAAAAAAGGTGTGGCCTCATTACACCTCTCTGCAATACAGCCCCCTGGCGCATACTGCAGGTTCCAGGTGGGCTAGCTGGCCCCCAGGGACCCCCAGTATGCAAGGGGAATTAGTTCCCCCTCTGCAAACACGCCCGGGAGCTGCGTTGCAGAGAGGTGTTAAAAGAGGCATGGCTTCATTACACTTCCCTGTGGCGTGTTTTAAGTTGGGGAATTAATTCTTCTTCAATCCAGAGGTCCCCTAGAGGGCAACTAGTCCAACAGGTATCTCCAGTAAGCGCCATGAAGCTGCGCTGCAGAGTGTTGTAAAAAGGGGGCGTGCCCTCGAACACCTGCCTGCAAAAATGTAGTAAATCAGTATAAAAAAAAACAATTAATACATTTAAAAACTGGCATTTAAAAAACCTTCGAAATTAAATGAAAAAATCATAGGTTTCAAGCCTGATAAAATTAGGAATTAGCATTTAAAAAACCTTGCAAATTCACTGAAAAACCATAGGTTTCATGCCTTATATAGTAAGGAATTGGCATTTAAAAAACCTTGCAAATTCACTGAAAAACCATAGGTTTCATGCCTTATATAGTTAGGAATTAGAATTTAAAAAACCTTGCAAATTCACTGAAAAAGCCATAGGTTTCAGGCCTTATATAGTTAGGAATAAACATTTAAAAGACCTTTGAAATTCACTGAAAAAACCATAGGTTTCAGGCCTTATATAGTTAGGAATTAGCATTTATAAAACCTTTGAAATTAACTCAAAAACTATAAGTTTTAGGGGTGTTATAGTTAGCTGCACATTTCACTCATACAAAACCATTGAAATTGCTCCTATATAAGCATGGGCGAATTTTGCGAATCTGGCGTTGGCGAATTTGCGTATTTGCGAACTCGCAATCCGCAAAATCCGCAAATTCTCGCAAATTTGCTGATTTTTTTTTTGTGTTCGCAAGGGTTTCTGCCAGTTCGCAAGGGTTTTGTACCAGTTCGCAATTGCGAACTTACTTGTTGGCTCGCAACGGTCACGACTTTGTTGTTTCTACGTCTGGTTCATCATCACAGGTTCACAGCACCCTCTGTTTCACCACTGCCACCCTCTGATTCACCCATGCCACCCTCTGGTACATCACTGCCACCCTCTGATTCATCACTGTAGATTATGGGGGGGGGAAGCAAGCACACCTGCCCTGCTTCAACTGACATGAATTAATTTGGGGTTGATTAATGTGTCACTGAATTTAAACTTCCTGTCTGGCACCTACTTCCTTATCTGTAATTTGCTTTCTGTTGCAGTGCAATTTTTTTCCCCAGGACCTTTGTGGCCTACTTATAGCTATTCTATGAGCCTGCTGTGAGGGTCAGAGCAGGGTCATAGAATAGTTGCAAGTAGGCAACTGAACTCTGGAGGGGCCCCTCAGGAAGCACTACAGGGAATGGTTACTAATGATGAGTTTGAACTTTTGCACCTGCTGAGTGCTTTCAGTTTTGCAAAACTCGTTTTTCTGCAGAACAGCAACTGTAATGCCCCAAACAAACAAAGGCAACTGAACTCTGGAGGGGCCCCTCAGGAAGCACTACAGGGAAGGGTTACTAATGATGAGTGGACTTTTGCATCTGCTGAGTGCTTTCAGTTTTGCAAAACTCGTTTTTCTGCAGAACAGCAACTGTAATGCCCCAAACAAACTTACTTGTGAAAGTTGATTTCTAATCCAAAAGTGATCCAAAGAAAGTCAAAAAGGCCTCAAATCCAAAAAAGTGCAGGCAAATGTCAACCTGAGGAGTTATTCTGATAAAAATCATAATTTTCAGAAGGTTTATGCTGCTTGCTAGTGGATTTCTTGTGCAGAATTGCAAATTTTGTAATTTCACGAGTGCGAGATTGTTGCTGCCCGCCGCATCTACATGTTCGCAATTGCGAACTCTCGCAATGCGTCAACAAACTCCCGCGGGATCCCGCAGAAAGATCCAAAATGGCACAGCACTCGCAAAATATCGCGAAAAACAACTCGGCAAACGCTGAATGACGGTAAGTGAACGCTGCACGCCGCAATATTGTATCACCAAGCAAAAAAAATCCGCTGCGTGCGAATTTGAGGACTTTCGGTAAATTCACAAGAGTTCGCGGATTGCGAATTTACTGAAAAATCCACAAAATCCGCGAGCGGAACGGATTTACCGCCCATGCTTACTCCTATATAGTTAGTTGTACTAACTATATTTCGCGCACCCACAATCCACTGCTGATGATGTCACATATTACATCATTCATGACATGGTCAGTGACATCACTGATGACATCTCAAATGACATCACTGATGACATCACTGATGATATCATCCATGTGACAATCAGATACACCTTTTCATACTCTAGTAAAATCTTTCATCACTCTTTGTAAAATACAGAGTATCATATTTGAATCCATTGTCACAGCAATACAAGTATCTAAAAACCCATGTATACACACATCTCATTACTTACCTGTAGATTCACTCATACATGCTGTCAATGCTGTCAATGAACAATACAACACTATCAAAAATACTTATACACCTATATCGACATTACACATCAGCACACATCCTATTCACATATGAAGTCATCCTACTCACTTATGCAAACAATGGATCATACTTACATATTTACTTAGCTACACACTTATACAAACACCACTTCATCTATTCATTTAGATAGTAAGTCATACTTAGTGAATTATAAAATCATTATTACAAGGATACAGTTATCCATACAGTCACTCACACAATCATTGAGTCTTATGTATACTTATTTATATACAACAATTGACACATACACTGCGTTTTATTTTTCTAGTTTGTTGGACATGTACCATTGAGAAATATATTTGCTCATCACCACACCCATAAAGAGATTCACTCACCCAAACAACTGTTAGAACAAGTAGTTTTAACTTCATATATCTACTGAATCAACTATTCACACATCTTTGGACAGTCACACCCCCCCACCGAACCACACACACTTTCACTCTCCCATACAAGTACTCAGTTAACTAATCAATAACTAATATAGACTTTCACATAGCTAGTAACCAACTGTAGAACCAGTTTACACAACAATTGACAAAGTGATACAGATATTCACACAGTTTAGTCACTATCCACTATATTTAGTGACACACTATAAATTGGTCAAGTAAACAGTCAATTACACTACTACTAAATCCTCCATCCAAATATTTATTTATATATATCCACTCATTCTTCTATGCAAATTGCTATATATATAATGCATATTTAAATAACGAAGCAAACCACATTCACTGGATGATGTCATGATGCCTATATAAGGCCTGAAACCTATGTTTTTTTCAGTGAATATATATATATATATATATATATATATATATATATATATATATATATATATATATCCAACACACCTCCTCCAAAAGAAAGAGAGGAAGCCTCACAGGGGACAGTCAGGAAACACTTTATTCGGGCAAAATCGGCATAATGCATTTCGGCCACCACTGGCCTTCATCGGATGCCATTGAATGTCCAGGCGGCATTTGAAACACCTAATATGTGCATCCAGCTGCTCCCCCATTGGTAGGGATCCGCTCCGCCCCCTTACCCTCGTGCTTGCTCACCAACACCGCAATTTTGTGTAAACTGCAGGTCCCAGGATGCGCCATTGATCCAGGTAGGTGCTGCAGGGGGGATATACTGTCCAAAGTGGAATGGCGGTATTGCAGGACACAGATTAGATTTACATTACATTAGATTTAAAGAAAACAGAGGTTAAAGGAATGTTAGAGTAAGGTGAATACATATCAGTTTACCAAACAATCAAAACCACTGAAATTCACCAGTTAGAGCCAGTGGAATAACTATATCGTGCACCCGAAAGTAAGTTTAACTTGCACCTCCACCATGCACAGTGTTGTCATCAATTATGAAATTTTAAAAGATGCAGTGATGTTAGCAATGTTGCCATAGAATATGTCAAGAATGATTTAATTAAGTAAAATATTAGTACAATTGCTAACTATAACTTCACTTCAATCTTCGTTTTTTTCAGTGAATTTCTATGTTTTTGTAACGGAAATTAGGATATCTACAACCGTTGGCTTGCATGACGTGATGATGGGCCTGGCCACAAGCCCCTGTGAGAGAAAGGAAAGGAGAGAAGTCTTTTGTTAGATAGATGGCTAGATAGATAGATAGATGGCTAGATAGATAGATAGATAGATAGATAGATAGATAGATAGATAGATAGATAGATAGATAGATAGATAGATAGATAGATAGATAGATAGATAGATAGATAGATAGATAGATAGATAGATAGATAGATAGAGTGTGACTTTCAGCTGGGGGAACGTGTGTGGGGAGTGGGCAATTTCCTCACTCAATCTTCACTCATGCAAAAGTAGTATGTTTTCAGGCTATCAAAGTGCATCATTGTTCGAGTTTGAACTGATGCCTCAGTCCTAAAGGTAATAGAAGGTGAAATCGTACCTTCTATGCAAAATCAAAGATGGAAAGTACCCCAATTTGGACTGAAGCAACAGATTGAAAGAGACAAAACAGTAATCTGTTATCCAGGGGCTGAGCTTACATTGGTGCAGCTGGTGCGGTGACACTGGGTCCCATGCCCTGACGGACCAATTGAACTCTAAGGATTGCTGTAATTTACAGTTCAACTAGCGTCAGGGAGTCCATTTCCTTCCTTGCTGTAGGGCCTATGACACATTGCCTATGCTACTGCTGTCAGCACCCACTGGGCATTTCCATAACTCTGCTTAGCGGATTTAGGAGCTTCCTGGAAAAACATGCATTCCTACAGATTGAACTGGCCCCAGCCCTCAACACTCCTTCGTGGCTGACCCTCAGAGCAGATGGTAAATCAGTGGCGTAGGAGTAGCTACTTTCAGTGCACATTTGTATTGAAAGAAAATGGTTTACAAAGAAATAAGCTAAGCCATATCTAGTGTAGTAACTGACTCCAAGCAGGTTGGTGATGTTCAGGTAGATTTATTGAAGATAGATGGGAGATCAGTAGAACATCAGTATGTAGCCCCACCAGGAGCACCCAGCTAGGCACTCAGCCCTACTCCAACGGACTGCTTCATAGAACAACATTCCAAATGACATTAATTCAATGCGCACACATTGGAAAGGTCACAGACTGGTGTTAGGCAAACAGTTCTCTCCGTGCATATATAGATGCCAGACACATTCTGAGTAGGAATACTTAAGCAGAAAATGACTTGTGTCTCCAGGTGTCAGGGAAAACGTTTATACTTTGTCAAAACAATTTTACTAACTGTGCAGCAAACACGAAGTAATAAAAGGCTTACTGTATTTGAAAGCTAACTCTGCGCAGCCTCCATAGAGCTTTTTGAAGGAGTTGACTCTTGAGCCAGAACACAGTACGCTTGTCAAAGACTGTCCGGTGTGATGGACACAGGTGAAAGATTGAGGTGCTGCCTGCGTTGCTAAGAAAGTCTTTTACACACACTGTAGGAACAGCAGGCAAGTGTGTAGGCATGTAACAGGCAAACAGATCACGCAGGACGCATACTGGCAGGCTTACCCTCACAGAAGAAACTGGAACTGGCACTTGAGCGTTGAGGGCGACCGGTGGTTGGTCACTGGTGGGGCTGATGTGTGCCAGATGAAGAGTTGGAGCAAATTGTAGTTTCAAAGGTTGCTTGAAGTTACTTGAGGTTGAGAGTAGGAACACAGGATGTCCTCAGTGGTCTTCAGAGGTAGCATATGTAGGTTCTTTAGTTCAAATCGTCGCCAAATAAATGTAGTAACTGACTCCAAGCAGGTTGGTGATGTTCAGGTAGATTTATTGAAGATAGATGGGAGATCAGCAGAACATCAGTATGTAGCCCCACCAGGAGCTCCCAGCTAGGCACTCAGCCCTACTCCAACTGACTGCTTCATAGAACAACATTCCAAATGACATCATACCAGAGTGTTCTACAGATGGAGTAGTGGGAAATATGCATTCACACAATATACAGGATACTACATCTAGGGGGTCATTAGGATCGCGTCCGTCCGCGGCCCCAGAGCAGGAGGGAACCTACGCATGGCATGCGGAGTTCCCTCCTGTGTAATTAGGATGTGACCGCAAGGGTTGCGGTCACATCCTCTATTTTTAACATTGCGGCGGGTGGAGCTTCAAGCTGCACCCGCAGCAATGTTAAAAATGCACGCATTGCATTTGCATGCAGTAAGAGGCAGGCACCGCGCGGTGCCTGCCGCTTTCTGCATGCAAATGCAGGGGGGTACCATAGGTACCCCCCATGTGCACCCCCCACCCCCCTTCACCTAGTGGGCCCTCAACGGGCCCCCGCAGTGAAGTTCCGTATGCTTTTCCACGGCGGAAAACCCGCCGCGGAAAAGCATAATTTAGAGGCCATCCTAATATGGTGGACGGTGTCTGGAAGACACCGTCACAATATTAGAGCTTTTCCGCCGCGGTTGTAATCTGACCGCGGCGGAAAAGCTGCGGATGGAAACCAGGACCCACCAGCCATCCTAATGTGGCGGTGGGTCTTTGGTCAGTCCGCTGCGGTTTTTCCGCATCCTCTGGGCCGGCGGTGCCTTCCGCCGGCCCCGAGGATGCGGAAAAACCGCAATCATAATGACCCCCTTAGTTTTGGGAATTAAGGCAGAAACTGGGTTCTTTTCAGGGGCGTAGCTTGGTCGGTATGACTGGGGGGATGTAAGCTTCAGATTTCCCAACAATAAAGCTGGGACAGCTTGTTAAAACACATTGTATAAGAAGCAGGACATAAGGTGGGCTTAAGGAGCAGTGGAAAGAAAGGGGAATGCGGATTGTTAGGGGTACTTTAAAAGCAATATTTTCCGAACTAATCAACACTTTTTAAGGCCTTCAAAACATAAATGAGATAGGTGTGTTTTTCTTAATGTGAGACTTTGAAAATCCCTGGTGAAATCGGACAGACTCTTCACATTATCCGACTGAAATCACTTGAACCTAACTCTTTACTACAGAATAAATTTTTAGGTCGAGCATTAGAGACCTCTTGTATAAACTTTAGTATATACTTATATCCTTTAGCATTTACTTGTATGTACTTTGTGGGCTCTGGAGATCAGCCCTAGGACTTGTCTGCTTCCGCTTAGGGACTTTTTTCTGTTCAACTGCCTCTATTTAACTGTCTTGTTAGAAATAGGATGGCTTTTTGCTGAGAGACTTTCTTGTTTATATTTTTCTGGCAACTGCCTCTATTGAACTCTCTTGATAGAAAACGACCAGCAGAGGCCAGCAAAATACCAGAATCACTTTAGCCTTCTCTAGATTCCAGTCCATTGAATTTGTCTTCCACGAGCACCCGTAGACAATAATATTTTTCAAATCTTGTATTTTCAGTGATATGACCACCGAACGCCTGATTTTATATTAAAAACAGAGCTTTGGTTAATACCATATCCTGCTGAAAGTCTGAGGGGCATATTACCAACAACTAGCGATTATTATCGCTATGTTGGTTTAGCGGCGATATTTTTATCGCCGAGCTGCGGCGATTTTTATCGCTTAGGAACCTTGCTATTATCAAGGTTTATCTCCTAAGCGATAAAAATCGGCCGAAATGCATGAATATCGCTGAAAAGTCAGCGATATTCATGCATTACCGAGCTAATGCTCCTAGCCATGTTACCCACCTACCATTGGATAACATGGCTAAGAACTGCTCAGGGGCAGGTGTTAGCTTTTGGAGATAATCGCGCTTAGCGCGAATATCTCCAAAAGTTGGTAATAGGAGATAGCGATGTTAGCGACTGTTTCCAGTCGCTAACATCTTGGCATGCCCACTTTGCATGTCATTAGTGATAAATATCACTGACATGCAAAGCGGGCCCAAGATGGTCGCTATCTCCTACTATCTGTCGCTAACTGGTGTTTCAAATGCTTGTTTAGGGAGAAGTAACTCCCCAAACACCTCCCCCCCCCTGGAGCTATGTCCCTACCGCTATTCTGCTGGTTCTTTGATCACTAGCATGACTTTTTAGAAGCCACTTGAAAAGAACATAATTTTCTGGCATAAACGACTGAAAGGATGGAAAGAAACTGTTGCCAAGGTACACAGCCTGGAGAGAGAAATTCAATGATACTCCTGAAACAAAATGTGGCCTCCAAGGTCAGCATTTGACTTATCTAGTCACAAGCACACAAAGGAAGCTCTAGAGATATGGTATCTCCCCTGAGGCGGAAGCCGGGGGATAGGCTCTTGAACATCGCTAGTATTTTAAAACGTAGCGTTTTATTTTATATGTGATTTGTAGAATTTTCATTTTAAAACTTACCTGCTGCTGAAATCGAATCTGCCCCATTTCGAACCCCGCTCCTCGCGTAGCAGACTACGTGCTCACGCGTTAGGAGACAGGGGCCGACGCCATTTTACGTGGACGCCAGGGTCAGCGTTCTAGCTGCTGGCTCCCTCCCACCCTATTGGCTACTTAAAACGCGCTCGTCAGCGGCGCTTAGAATCTTTATGGTATCTCCCCTGAGGCGGAAGCCGGGGGATAAGCTCTTGAACATCGCTAGTATTTTAAAACGTAGCGTTTTATTTTATATGTGATTTGTAGAACTTTCATTTTAAAACTTACCTGCTGCTGAAATCGAATCTGCCCCATTTCGAACCCCGCTAATCGCGTAGCAGACTACGTGCTCACGCGTTAGGAGACAGGGGCGGACGCCATTTTACGTGGACGCCAGGGTCAGCGTTCTAGCTGCTGGCTCCCTCCTACCCTATTGGCTACTTAAAGCGCGCTCGTCAGCGGCGCTTAGAATCTTTATTGTATCTCCCCTGAGGCGGAAGCCGGGGGATAGGCTCTTGAAAATCGCTAGTATTGTAAAACGTAGCGTTTTATTTTATATGTGATTTGTAGAGTTTTCATTTTAAAACTTACCTGCTGCTGAATTCGAATCTGCCCCATTTCAAACCCCGCTCCTCGCGTAGCAGACTACGTGCTCACGCGTTAGGAGACAGGGGTGGATGCCATTTTACGTGGATGCCAGGGTCAGCTTTCTAGCTGCTGGCTCCCTCCCACCTTATTGGCTACTTGAAACGCGCTCGTCAGCGATGCTTAGAATCTTTATGGTATCTCCCCTGAGGCGGAAGCCGGGGGATAGGCTCTTGAACATCGCTAGTATTTTAAAACGTAGCGTTTTATTTTATATGTGATTCGTAGAATTTTCATTTTAAAACTTACCTGCTGCTGAAATAGAATCTGCCCCATTTCGAACCCCGCTCCTCGCGTAGCAGACTACGTGCTCACGCGTTAGGAGACAGGGGCGGATGCCATTTTACGTGGACGCCAGGGTCAGCGTTCTAGCTGCTGGCTCCCTCCCATCCTTTTTCCCTCCCTATAAATGACCATAACCACTCGTCCGCGCAGCGGGCGCGCCAAAGCGCGCCAAATGTAAATGTAAATGTGGGTGTACTTGTAAAGCGCACTGTGACTCCAAGGAGTATCCTGGCGCTGAAGACTGCTGGGGAACCCGTCCTGGTTTTCCCTGTGAGATGGTCCCTTTTTGGGTATCTCCAAGGTGGAACCAGGCATCCCCGGCATCTGTGGGGGGCCATTGTAGAGATGAGGTAAGCTTAATGCCCAGAGTTGCCGAGTGTGTTCCCTGGTTAGAGTAGGCACCGAGGCGAGAATTATCGAGTCCGTTTGACCCTGGTCCACGACCCTGCCGCGTCGGGGATTAAACCCTGGTCCCGGGCCGTTCTCTCCTTACAGGTCTGCCGCCTCTAACCAGTGAGCCACACCACTCCACTCCACACCACTCCAAAGGCAAGCCTGTCTGCGCCCGTCCGCGCCAGTACAGCGCCAAGCGCCAGGACCCCTGGTCATTTTTCCCTAAACTCTCAGCCCAAGCGAGTTTATAATCCCGACCTGTTACTGAGTCTGAGGGGAAGGGTGGAGGATGATTGTACCTGCATAATACCTGACAAAAAAATGCCCACAGAACCTAATGTTTGCCCAGCATGTTACTCTCGCCTACCTGATATTTTATGTTCTCCAATCAAGGGTCTTATCAGGTCCCATTTCTCCAGGGAGGACAGGGAGGAGAATACAATTAATTGTATACTCATCAATACCAGGTCTCTGGTTAAACACAGTACAGAATGTGCAGAATTGATTCAAGAAAAAAAGGCCAAAATTGCATTTGTCACGGAGACCTGGACAGATGCGGCGTCGGGACCGGACTTGGTCATTGCAACACCTGCAGGCTGCTGCAGCCGTGTGCTGGACAGAACTGGTAAAAGAGGGGGCAGGCTCGCTATTATTTACCATGCCTCGATACAAGGAACTTTTCAGGCGGCGTCCTTACTGACCCATGAGGCACTGGGATTTAAGCTTTCCATGTCTAATCACTACACCTTTCAGGGTTGCCTTATATTTAGACCACCCGGATCTAGGTCTCAGTTCCTCGATACGGTGGGTACTCTTTTAGAAGAAGCCCTCTGTACCAAGTCCTTCACCGTTTTAGGCGATTTTAATTTTCATTTAGAAGATGATTCAGACCCTGACACGTTAGCTCTGGTCGATGTAATGCAGGCGGCTGGACTGACTCAGGTCGTTAGAGGAGCCACACACACAATAGGGCACACTCTGGATGGTATTTTTACAAACAATCCAGACTTACTTTTTAGCCAAGTAGAACCTATGGTCTGGTCAGATCACTCAGTGGTGCTTTTTAATATTCAAATACCCCAGCGGGTTAGGGTTAGACAAGATAGGAAGCCAGCCAAGCTGTATAGACCCTGGAAGGAACTGGATGGAAGGGCACTGGAGGATCAGCTCGCATCTTCTATACTTATACTACCGACAGATGTAAATGAAGCTGCCGAAAAGTACACAGACTGGATAGATCAAGCATGTACTACTTTAGCGCAGCCCAAACTTTGTCACCCTACTCGTATAGTACCATCTGCTCCTTAGTTTACCCAGGAGTTACGAGACTATAAGGTGATTTGTAAAAAACTTGAGCGCGTATGGCGCTCAGACTATCTACAGGCAGATAAAATCAAACTTAAAGACAGCCAAAAAATATATAAAGATATGATTAAGAAGGCCAAAAGTATGTACTTTTCTGCCCGTATCGAGGGAGCCAAAAACTCAACTAGAGAACTTTTCGATACAGTTGCCAGTCTGGTTACCCCTAAATCAGTTATCATCCCCCCAAGTTTTGAACTTTACGAGACTCTCGCTAAATTCTTCTTAAACAAAGTGGAACTGATTTTCTCAGCGTTAGAACATCAAGTGGAGTCATCTCTCCTTGAAGGGACACATAGGCCCACTCTGATGAATCCACACGCGGCGAAACTCTCTGAGTTCCGTCTGGTGAATCCGGAAGAGATAAAAAAGCTGCTTCTGGCAACTAAATCAGGCTCGCCTCAAGATCCCTGCCCAGCTTCTGTGGTACAATTAGCAGCCACTCCCATTTCATGCGTTCTGACGGAGCTATTTAACGGGATGTTTGACCTCGGAGAATACCCAACATGCTGGAAACGAGTGTCAATTGCTCCTCTGCTTAAAAAACCAACTCTCGACATCTCAGACCCTAATAGTTATCGGCCTATAGCCAGGCTACCACTACCGGCCAAACTCATTGAGAAAGTCATGAATGCACAGCTATGTGACTTTCACAGGTCCTCTCAATGCCTGGACATAGCCCAACATGGGTTTAGGGGAGGCCACAGCACAGAGACTGCCCTTATCAAGTCTACGGAAGAGATTAGGAAGGTGATGGATACAGGAGGATGTGCAGCTCTGGTACTCCTTGATCTTTCCGCAGCCTTAGACACGGTCCACCATAGTATATTGGTGGATCGTTTAGAAGGCTACGGAATCCAAGGGACAGCCTTGAGTATGCTGAAATCCTTCCTAGCTGACAGGGTACAGGTGGTGGCCTTGGGAGAATTTGAATCTAGACCTTTCAAACTCCCAGGGGGGGTCCCTCAGGGCTCCTCCCTAAGCCCCACATTATTTAATATTTACGTTTCCTTCCCTCGCCCCGGTGATTCTGTCATTTGGTTTCGAACTAACATCTTACGCAGATGATACACAAATTGTGGTATCTCTGCTCCCGGGAAGAGAAGAAGGAATAGCGGCGAAGTTTCAGGACTGTATGACAGCAGTGAGCTCATGGATGGCTGGCAATTGCCTTTAGCTGAATTCCTCAAAAACGGAGGTGCTGCTTTTCGGTGACGATGTTAGTTTCTGGAGCCCCAAATGGTGGCTCCATGATATGGGAGACCCACCCATTCCGGCAATGAAAGTAAAGAACCTAGGTGTTCTCATTGATAGTCAACTATCCTTTAAGCCACAAGTCAATGCCTTAACATCTTCCATCCATTGGATTATGAAAACCATCAGGAAAATTGTCCCTTTTTTGTCAGACAGTAGCAGGAAAACGGTGGTGACAGCACTTGTGCTGTCCCGCCTTGATTACTGCAACAGTCTTTTTCTGCAAGCCCAGCAAAGGATTCTCAATAAACTACAAATGTTGCAAAATGCAGTTGTTCGACTAATCATTGGCCTGCCTAAGTTTGCTCCGGTTGCACAGGAATTGAAGAAATTGCACTGGCTCCTGATACGCAAACGTATAATGTTTAAATCATTATGTATGGTGTTCAAAGCAGTGAATGGACTTGGTCCATCCTTTCTTCAACAACATTTCCAACTGTACACACCAGGTAGACAGCTGAAATCAGCAAACAAAGGATTAGTCAAGACTCATCGGATCAGGAAAGCACGATGGGGAGGACGTAGTTTTATATCCGGAGCGACCTCCATCTGGAATAAATTGCCCCTGGTCTTGAAACAAAGTACCAACCTGATGACTTTCAGGAAAAACATTAAGACTTGGCTCTTTGACCTCTAAAATCAATGACCATCTTAGGGGAGAAATCATATCATTTCAGCGCCAGGACACCACCCGGTAACAGCGCGCTTTAAAAATGGTATAAATAAATAAATAGAGATAATAGGGACCTCAGGTATATTAATCTAGTGCATGAACAATGGGCCATAATGGAGCGATTCAACCAAACTATAATCAAAGCCAAATGGTGATTTAATGTAGAAATAAAATGCAAAAAAATCAAAAATGTGATAAACAATGAAGTAGGTGCTAGTGGCAAACATGCCCCGTGCTCTTTGAAGTGAGATACAAACGTACAACAAAGTTCATCAATGTCTGTATCAAACCAGTAAAAAAATAGCATAGCCGTGAATTATAAAATGCATTGGAATGGGTCTGTGTGCTGTCGATGATGTTTCAATCCTATTGTAAATAGAGGATCATCAATAGGACTCGGTCGAATATGGAGCTTGGGAGAAAGCTGTAAAGGGACAGAGAAAGTAGTCATAATCTGAGATATAAGTAAAGAGCAACAATAATATGTGAAGGAAGAAAGGATGTGTGCTACTCACTTCCTCAAGATACCATGCACACTGTAATAGAAAAGTAAAATAATTATGTGTAAGGTGCTGCTCCCAAAATTGGAAAGGGGAGGAGAAAATTCTCACCAAAACTGATGAAACAAGCATTGGAATAGCCAATGGGTCTCACCCTTGGGACCTTATAAAGTGTTTAACCCTGCAACAGTTAATGTTGTTGCACCAAGGATATTGTGCTGCATAACTAAAGACTTATAAGGTCCCAAAAACGGGACCTTTTGGCTATGCCAATGCTTGTTAATGAAGGCAGGATGAGCGTCGGTTGTAAAATCCTTGACTCTCTACCCGTAATATAGCTAGTCATGAGATTTAAATGAACTAGATGGAAGCTGGGTGGCTTTTGGGAAACGACAAAGAATTGAGGGGTTTGCTGCATTTTGCTTTCAAGAAATTAAGACACACTAGCTTAAGGAGCTAAAGGACAATGTAAAAATGCTGTCAATATAGAAAATGAAAATAACCAGCGAACAACTGGATATTCGAACATGGCCCAAGGACACAAAAGCCCTTGCAAGGAAAAGCCTCCCTAACAGTGCTGAATTTGAAAGTCCGACCTCACAAGCCGTCCTTGATGGCTTAGAAATGAACAAAATTATGTAAGGAGTCATATGAAAAACCTTGCACTAGCTCGAGGGTGCAAAAGCCACTGCATCGTTTTATATTAGGGACCGAAACAAAATAATTTGGTTCTAGTACATAATACATAAAATGTGGATATTGAGGCAAAAAAGAAAAGAAGCTATTTAAAAAGCGCACACAGAGGACAGATTTGCATACAAAATCATTGTACATGTGTGATGCATATTGCAACAAAGACCTAATCCATGAATATTTTGTGATAAATAACAAGAAACATGAGTTACCCTATTGGGTTGCACGGATAACAACATAGAAGGAGGGTGTACAGGGGCAACAGGGATGGAGTGTGTGGGAGAAATAAAAGATGACGCGGCCAGCGGTGGCCACATCATAGTTGTTTTCCTGTTTACTGTAAGGTGGGGGCAACACAATGGGAGGGGGGTAAAGGCAAGGAGAGAAACATGCACAGTGAGTGGGACGAGAGGCAGAGCAACATTTTGCCCCTTAAAGGCAGGAATCCTATAAAAAAAATGTCAGCTTTTTCTGGTTGGAAAAAAGGTGTGTGTGAGAGATGGACAGGGACAAGATATCTGAGAGGATATCTGCGCGTCAAGCCAAATACAAATGTAGGCAAGCTGGACTTATAATGTCATATTTTAATGACAAGTAAGATTTTTAAAAGTAATTGTTATGTATGCATGTTTTGTATAATTTTATGTTGATTCTTTATAAAATATTGATTTTATGTCATTGCAACATTTTATGTTGGCTATGGGTCTGAGTTTTAAATGTATGCACTTGGTTTGCTGTGCTTTTATGCATTTTTTGCTAAAATCTGAGTAAAGGTTACTCTGACAAACATCACTCTAAAGTGGGCTGAGCATGATCAATACCGCTTCATTGCTGTTACACCCACGACTTCGCCATCCCCTGTCTCCTGTGTAAACAAATGCTGGCCACTTGTAGGCTTTTCATCACGGCCTGTGTTGCCAATCTGCAGGGTTCAGGCTGGGGGCATACAATGGTGGGGCCACTGCTGCACTGTGGCTGGACGTTCCATTTAGCAGCGCCTTTCTGCAGAGGGGTTGCCTCACGCCCCTTGCTCCATTGTTCCAGCCCCGGGATGCTGCCTCCTCCGAGAACAATCATAGTCCCATGTACATTACCTGCCTCGCCCTCTCAGCCGTTCAAAGTCTTCGGCCTGATCGGAAACCTCTCATCGCCCTCAAAGCCCCGTCACCATGAGTGCGTACCCCTTTTCTTTTGCATTTCAATTCTCGCCAGCATTGTGCGTCACAGACCGGCTGCAACCAGCGCAAACCTGCACTTCCTTTGTGCCACTTCTCTGGAAGTCCGTCTAATGTCAAGAAGCCCTTCTAATGTCAACTGCATGTCAATCTTCTGCGCATCGTAGTGAAAAACAGGATATGTTGCTAGTTTATCCAATATCCTCATTCTCAAGACCCTACACCAGCTGCAGCAATGGAGAACTCAAACTTCTTATAATTGGACCGTGACAGAAGGCGATATTTTAAGAAGAACGTTGAAGGCTCTGGAATTTATCACTGCCACCTGTGCTTTTTGAATCTAGGTTACCAGCAGATTGCATGGCATCAGATTATAAGGGCCAACGCACCTGCTGCTGCTTGTGGGCAAGTTTCCTAGCTGTAGCTTGGCTGAAGATCCATGGGACCATTGTAATACATATTGGCACCCAATGCTTTAAATGGGACGGTACTCACCGGAGTACCGCCACTTCATAACGTTCCCCTTTTCAGTACCGGATCTTTACCTCGGCTGAGGACAGTACCGGTGCTCATACAGGCAACAGGGCAGCTTCAGTGGCATTGATGAGGCTGTGGGAGTAACATTTACCTGAGCGCCAGAGCAGTACTATGGACCCTATTAGTGCACGCATCTTATCTCCTTCTCTCCCCTCTAAGATACTACCGGACATCTGGTAATTAGTAGTACCAAAATGTCAAGAATCTTGCATTTACTGCAGCCAGCAAAGATGCGGGAAGCACATACGTTCAAGAACAAGCACAAACGCTCGCGCCTCGCATAGCAGCAGGGTGGAGAGAGGAGGGGGCCTGCGCGATTCACTTGCGGGAACCAGCGGCTGGCGCCACGATAATTGATAACATATGGCGCCAGCCGCTCGCTCCTACAAGTGAATCGCCACACGTGCACACATTGCCATTGAAGGCAATGGAACGCGTGCATGTTTTTGGCTGAAAAGCCATACAGATAGCAAAAGGTATTTTTGTCTAAGCAGCGCATGCGTGCTGCGTAGGCGTGACCTTAAAAACCATGCATGAGTAACAGGGAGACATGGTTCATAAAGAATGGTGTGTGTAGTGCATCTGGAGTCTTGAACCAGCCTGGGACAGAGGATTGAAAGATATGATGGAATGACAGAAAAAGAAACATAAAAATGTGTAATAACCAAGTTCATGTGACACTTGCAGGGCAGGGGTCAAAGTGTGAGTGGGGTAAAATGTCTCAACAACCATAATGAGGTTGTGCTTCCTAGGCAGGAAGTTTGGCAATGGAGGATCATCCCAGCAAACTTTCTGGTGAGCAGAAAGGCAAGCTTGCTGAATCAGTATGTATAAATAGAACTAACAAGCATTTGCAATGCAATCGGTCTCGCCTTTGGGATCTTATATGTATCTAACTATGCAACACATTAGCCTGGGTGTTGAAACATCTACTGTTCTTTTCAAGGAGGAAAAGTAAGCACCAAACTGCCTGACCCGCTAGGTATAGGAACACATGAAGAGAACTATTATTTTTCAGCTGGAAATGGTATAGTCCAAAGCTCTGTTTTCAATATTAAATCAGGGCCTTCGGTGGTCATATAACTGAAAATGCAAGATTTGAAAAAAATATTATTATCTACGGGTGCTTGTGGAAGACAATTTTTATGTACTGGAATGTAGAGAATCCTTAAGTGATTCTGGTATTTTACTGACCTCTGCTGGTCGTTTTCTATCAAGAAAGTTAGAGGCAGTTGCCAGAAAAATAAAAATAAAAAAGTCCTTTAGCAGAAAGCAATTCTGGAATTTTACTGACCTCTTCTGCTTGCTTTATATTAGGACAGTTAAATAGAGGCTGTTGAACAGAAAAAAGTCCCTAAGCGGAAGCAGACAATTCCTAGGGCTGATCTCCAGAGCCCACAAAGTGCATAGACACATAAGTATACACTAAAGTATATACAAGAGGTCTTGAATGCTCGACTTCAAAAATTGCCTGCCTCATGTCTATAAACATTAGGTGGGCTGCAAAAGTTTGTTGTTTTAAAAATTGGGTTGTGGTTCTTAAATGTTTGGGAAGCACTGGTACTATCCATGCTTTAGAGGGGATAGCACATTTACAAAATTGATGTGATTATGTAAGCCCTGGAGAATGCCATGGTGTTAAGGATAATTAAGGTGAGGGATAAAAATCGTAACAGAAACCAGTTCAATAAGGCTGCAGAGAACAAATCAATACATTTCTGCAAGGTGGTAGTACGGTATGGAAACAGAATGTAGAATTAGTGTCCTATTAAGCTGGTCAGAGGTACCTTTTGTCAATGCCACAAGAATATTGGGAGTATCAGATTCATAAAAACATTAAGAAGTTCCACCGAAAACTGAATGGCCTAGTAGTCCATCCATGGAAGTGCTAACACTGGTTTGACAATAAGTGAGTGGAGGGATGAAAAAAATGTAAAGGTCGTCGTCATGAGAAACGAGAAAAGACAAGTAAAATAAAGGGAATTACAAACAAACAGAAAAGGAGGATAGGTTTAACAGCGATACAGCTCAGCCACTCTAGCTGGCAGGTAGCTTTAGGGAAAATTAAAAAGGAGAACATTTAATCATAGTTAAAACTGAATTTAAGTAATAAAGCATCTGCATTCAAATGAGGATTAGAAATTATGATAATTAAAATGGCATTGGCCAAGCCCTCTGGCATATGAGGAAACAAAATAAGTGTCAAAAGGAAATTAAAACTGCCAAGTCTCTGCAGGCTGAAAGATTGTTGTCTGCAAGTCAAAGCTGGGCATTCAGTGGGCAAAAACAAGCAACCGCATTTCCATTTTGGGGCCTCACAAGCTATGTTTAAAAGTCCATTAACATTCATTTTATGTAAATGTGTGTTATATGTGGGTAAGCTCAAAATCGAGCAAGGTTTTGGCCCCGTAAACCGACCTTGGAGTCTAAGAAAGCCACAGAATACCCTTGGTGCAGGGCAAGAGGATAGTAGTGAAAACCCTGTTTTAGGAAACTCCAGTGCTATTATCATAAGCATTTCACAAAGACTCACAGAGATCCACTAATTTTGAATTATAACCAAAAGCAAAAAAAATGAATAGGTAGATACCTCATTTCAGAAGACTACAATGTAAGCCGAAGAGCCTTAATTGGAGTAGAGCAGAGCGTAACATGCCAAAAAGCGGAAGATCTCCCATCTACAGTATTTAGAGTAATACTAACATCCAGGGGTGGCACAGGGGCCACACCCATTCAAGATCCTCCACCCCAAACCTTCAGGAGACACTCATTTAGACCAAGGGCAATGAATATCTGTGAGATATGGGGGACTCGGAGGACTCTCAATACATTCTTTAGCAGGCCCCATCATTTTGTGCTATGCCACTGTGGACATTAACACACTCTTAATACAATGGACGGTACATCCACCACTTTTTGGCTGGTGTCAATAATCCACCCAGCTCTAAATGAGGCATTAAGGCCCTCATTGCGAGTTGCGCATGATTCCAGATGCAGTTATACAGTGTTCAGAATACCCATTAGCACAGCAATTGGGTATGCGATCTAGTTACAATTCCTTTTTGTCTAGCCCACCCCTTGCCTATTTTGCTCCTCCATCCACACAATCAGTGGCTTCCAAATTTTCATACCTTTCCTCGTGGTTCTTATCCCTTTACATTTATACAGAGCAATTTCTTGCTTCCCAATGAATAGTAACCTATTCATCCATTGATACACTGTAGGTGGTTCTTGATCCTTCCATACTTTTGCTATCAGGAGACGTGCTATTTCTATAATTTAAAACAAAAAATCCTGTTGTGATGCATCCTCTTACACCCTTGAATCATATCCCAATAACATCAATATAGAGGAAATCTTTATGTTCTTCCCTAATGTCTGTAGCATAAAGCATTCCATCCCCTCTCTTAATTTATCCAATTTTACACATGAGTAGAACATATGTAGCATGTCAGCAGGTCCCATTCGACATCTAGGGCAGTCATCTGATTCTCTTTTCCCCCATTTAAAGAGTTTCGATGGTGTGTAGTACAAGCTATATATTGTTTTATATTGCTGAGCCTTTAAGTTGGATGACATGAAAGCAGACTTTCCCAGCTCCAGCACCTTATCTATATCAATTTCCCCATCATTTAATTTAGTTGACCGGTTTACTTCTGTTTTTTCTAGATCATCAGCCTGAAATGTTACCAGCTCTTGATAAAAATCTTTAATTCTATTGCCAGTATTGCTCATGAGCTGTATAATTTGTATCGACCCAAAATCAATACTCTCTGTAGCAATTCCTTTTGTACAATTATGGATCTGTAAATATTTAAAGCATGAGGCACGCTGTACACCAAATCTTTGTGCAAGTCCCATAAACACCACCATTTCTTGATTTACATAGACATCTGCCAGAGTAGCAATCCCTTTTGTTCCCACTTTTTAGCCATATCATCCTATATATTTGCCTGTAGAAGATCAGAATGCCAGAGTGATGAATATCTAGTAAACCTGCTTATCCCACAGATTCTCTCAGCTTTTTTCCGCACTTTCACAGCATAATCAATACATTTACAACCTTTCTTCTGATATTTCTTTATGTCATTTTGCCATTGATATATTCCACCTGCCGCTTCCCCAATCGTCAATTGATAAATATTCGGTAACTCACTCACATTGCTTTGTGTATTCTCATAATGATAGAGAGCACCGAGATGCTGCAGAGCCGTGGCCATATAATACATCTGAATGTTAGGAGCATTCCATCCCCCCGATCACTTGGGAGAGTCAAATATTTATGAGCACGTCAGGTTTTGTGATAATTCCAGATAACACCATCGCTGCTGTTCTTATTCCTCTCCTGTGCTGGGCCATAATAAAAATGGGTGTGCTCATGACGAGGTCAGCTCGTCATGAGCACAGGAGCACTGTACTGCATGACGAGCTGAGCTTGTCATGAGCACCGAAGGGGTTAAAGTTGGAGAACATCCCCTCTATTTTTTGGATTTTCTTTGCCGTAAACTCTAGTGGGATAGCTCGGATTAGGTATAACATTTTTTAATAGATTTTCATTTTAATAACATTAATCCTACTCATTATTGTGAGGTGTAAATGATCTAGCCGTTTCAGCTCCCTATTAATTGAGGCCATCCCTAGATCTATATTTAATGCCCACAAATCTATGATTTTAGAGGTTAATATGACTCCTAAGTATGTTGCTGACTGCACTACTCTGGAGTCTTGTAATGTACACTGAGAGGAGCAAATAATTTGTGTCTTTGAGCTATTTAGTAGATAACCTGATCTCTTCCCAAATTTTTCTGCCAGCCTTTCAACTTCTATTATTGCCTCTTGTAGAACTGAGGTTAATAGGGCAATATCATCAGCGTATGCCAATATTTTTGTTTCGTAACTATGAGAGATTACCAGTTTAAGTTTTGGGTTGTTCAAAATCAAAGAAATAAAGGGGTCCAAATAAAAAGCAAAAAAAGTTGGGGAACAAGGGCTGCCTTGACGCGTACCCTTTTCTATCTTGAGCCTTCTAGATGTATATCCCATTATTTGGATCTTGGCAAGAGGGTTATAATACATAGCCTGTATCGCCCGAATAAGTCCTGGACCAAAGCCTCTCTCTGTCAATTTGTCCCTCAAATAACCCCAGGCCACCCGATCAAAAGCTTTCTCTGCGTCCAGGAGGACCACAGCCACTGGTCTTTTTCTACCTCTGCGATATCCATTATTGAGATTACTCGCCGGGTGTGGTCTGTGGTCCCCCGGGCAGGAATAAAGCTGTGTTGGCATGGTGAAATAATTGCAGCTATATTCTTTTGTAGTCAGGTGGCCATGATTTTAGAGTAGATTTTTGCATCCGCATTCATGAGAGAAATTGGACGATATGATGATGGGAGCTCTGGGGGTTTGCCTTTCTTTAGAAACACGACAATGTCCGTGTCCTGCCATAACATTGGGGGTATTCCATGAAATTGAATATCCAAAAATAAATCCTGTATCATAGGTACTGTTTGTGTTGCATGTATTTTATATAGCTCTATAGGGATTTTATCAGGTCCGGCCGCTTTACCGAATGATAACGACGCCAATGCCGCCTGTACCTCTTCTATTGTAATTTCCTGCTCTAACTCTTGAGAAGTTTCCTCATCTATCCTAGGCAGTGATATATCAGTGCAATCTTCCCCTTGGTCTCCTATCAAAAGCTCTGCTTGATAGAGTTTATTATAAAATTCCTCAAAGATTCGAAAAATCTTTTCCGGATCTGACACCAATGTACCATCCGAATCCTGCATTTTTAAAATATTATTTCTAACACTTTTTTGCCGCGTTCTTAAAGCCAGTAGTTTGCCAGTTTTTTCTCCATACTCATATAGTTCCTGCTGATAGATCTGATATTTCTGGGCCACCTTCTCTAGAATATATTGGTTAATCTCAGCTTTTGCCAGTGTTATTTTACATAGATGTTGCATTAGTATATTTTCCTCAGCTCCATTGCTAACTATTTGAATATGCTCTAGCTCAAGTTTACCAAGTATATTGATCAGTTGATTCATCTTTGCCTTACATTTCTTCCGAGTGTATACTACAAACCTATAACTTCAAAGCCGCTTTGTACGCATCCCACACCACTTCCCGAGATGCACTATATCTATTAGTATCAAAGAATGCTTGTGTCCATTGGTTAATATAGATACAAAGCTCATTATCTAATAATAGTTTTCTGTCAAAAGTCCAGACAGTTAGCCCATTCAGACCCTGGATTGCCTTAATTTCCAAGATTAGCGGATTATGCTCTGAGTGTAACTGCGGAAGTTTTATTATGTCTAAATTATCTAACCATTGTGTAGGGGCCAGAAAATAATCTAAACGAACACATTTTTTATGGGGGTGTGAGTAATAAGTAAAACCAGGATTATTATGTTGTTTCTCTACCCAAACATCCCCAGCCCATGAGTACTTTAGAATGAACAAAATGCCTTTAATACTTTCGGCTTCCTTCCTTTATATACGTTTAGGAGAGTGCCACCCTCCGCATGTATATTGAAATCGCCGCATATAATCAGGGAGCCAGGCCACAGTGCTAACTCGATCTCCAGCTCTTCCCAAATATGGGGACCGTCCAAATTTGATCCATATATATTGACCACAGTGAAAGCCAAAGATAGCTCCATTATGGCCCAACGAGCCCATTTTCTGATTTTGTTCTAAGGGCTGTGCCACCCTGATTTTTAATGTATATATATATAGAGCCACACCTCTTGTTGTAGTTGTTGATACACACGTTGATCACCTTTGTTGTACATTTGTATCTCACTTCAAAGAGCACAAAGCATGTTTGTCACTAGCATCCACTTTATTGTTTATCACATTTTTTCTTTTTTGCATTTTATGGGAATTACACCCCCCTAAACACGCATTTGCAATAAAATCGGTCTTCCCTTTGGGACCCTAAGTGTAATTAGCTATGCAGCACATTAGCCTGGGTACTGAAACATCTACTATTCTTTAACATGGAGGGAAGCACCAAACTGCATGACACACCAGGTATGGGAACACCTGGAGAGAAATATTGCCTTTCAGCGGGGTATGGTATTAACCAAAACTCTGTTTTTAATATAAAATCAGGGCCTTAGGTGGTCATATCACTGAAAATACAAGATTTGAAAACAATATTATTGTCTACGGGTGCTCGTGGAAGACAATTTCTATGGACTGGAATCTAGAGAAGGCTAAAGTGATTCTGGTATTTTAGTGGCCTCTGCTTGTCGTTTGCTATCAAGAAAGTTCAATAGAGGCAGTTGCCAGAAAAATAGAAATTATAGAAAGTCTCTCAACAGAAAGCACTTCTGGTATTTTACTGACCTCTGCTGGTCGTTTTCTATCAAGACAATTAAATAGAAAAAGTGTCCAAGCAGAAGCAGACAAGTCCTAGGGCTGACATCCAGAGCCCACAAAGTACATACAAGTATATGCTAAAGGATATAAGTATATACTAAAGTGAATAAAAGAGGTCTCTAATGCTCAACGTAAAAATGTATTCTGTAGTAAAGAGTTGAGTACAAGTGATTTCAGTCGGGTGATGTGAAGAGTCTGTCTGATTTCACCTGGGATTTTCAAATGCCCACACTAAGAAAAACACACACTCTCTCATTTGTGTTTTGAAGGCCTTAGAAAGAGTTGATTAGGTCGAAAAATATTGCGTTTAAGGTACCCCTAACAATCCGCACCCCTCTTTCTTTCCACTGCTCCTTAAGCCCACCTTATGCCCTGCTTCTTATACAATGTGTTTTGACAAGCTGTCCCAGCGTTATTGTTGGGAAATCTGAAGCTCGCATCCCCCCAGTCATACCGACCAAGCCACGTCCCTGAATAGAAGCCAGTGTCCTCCTCGCTTCCCAAACTAGATATGGCTCAGCTTGTTTCTTTGTAAACCATTTGTTTTCAATAAAAATGTGCAATGAAAGTCGCCACTCTTGCGCCAGAGTTCCCATCTGCTCTGACGGTCATCCACGAAGGAGTGTTGAGGGCTGGGGCCAGTTCAATCTGCAGGAATGCATGTGGAAAGGTGGGATTTTTATTCTAGAATCAGAATCAGAACTCTAGAATCCCGCCACAGGTCGACTAGACCTTTTTACCTGTCATAGAGTGTAGAAGGCAATCTTTTTCAACATATCAATTCGAACTACCTCCATCACCTTCCCCAAAGAACCACTGACAAAAAGTCAAATTTAAAGATTTATTATAAAGCCAAAAGCAGTTGTGTATATAAACACCTCAGTAAAAGATTCAGTAGATATACGGGCACTAATACAAACATAATCCTACGGAAGAGTCTCAGTCGACTAAGAAACAATACCAGTATGATTTCCAAGACCACTAGACTTGCAAGGATTGCTATAATCTGGGCCCTGGTAGGCATCGAAGAAAAGAAGAAATACATCCAGAGTGATCTGTCCCTGCACTATACTAAATGACATCCCTACAAACAGATTCCCTCCTAACAAAGGTGTCAGCCGTGATGACTTCCAAAGAAGTTCACTCACTTCGTTCGAACTTAGTCTATGAACTCATCTTCACATAGCAACGCTCTCTGCCTACCCAGCATCTTTCTTCGCCCTCGTGCGCTTCTGCTCTGCTCTCCTCCCGGGGTGCTGTCCCTAATACGAAACCCACAATTTGGACGACACGCCCTAAGGGACGCCCCTCTCAAAGTATTAATTTTCAAAGTAGCTTCATTACGACACCTTCATCCTTGTTCGTTGAAAAACGGCCTTGGGTCCCAGAGTCGTCTCCTCTTGAAGTTGCTTCCCTAAAATTCCGAAGCCACTCCTCCAGGTCTGGAACTACCATCCTAACACTCATACACAATGGGCCCTTCTCTACTATCTCTGGTTAACCTTGCACCTGCAAAGGAACACTCATAAATCGATTCGCAGTAACATGCTACTTGCAATTAATTCTCTAAAGCAACCTTCTAGGAAAAGACATTTCCATGATTTAATGTTAAAAGAAACATTCTTAGTTCGGCCTACACAATCCTCTCTCCCCACCTGGGCCTCTGCACGTTTTCGAGATGTCACCCCCTAACATTGGCAAACAGTTTCGTTCATTAGGCCTACATCATTATAGCAAAGGAATACATTCTTTAACTTAAACACTTCTATGTCGTTACATGGATACAATAGCGAATTTCTAAACATGCATTTAAAGACATCAAGGCCTATTTGAGCATCCTTTAACTGTATTATTATTACGCTACAAACACATTTCTAAGTTAACATGACATTAGTATTTCAAAACCACTTTAAGTTACAGCTATGTAAATTCTGGTACATGGTTTCATAGCTCCGTGTCAATTTCAAACATGATTATAAACCTCTATATATGCGGGTGCGGATTACTTGTGAATATGATGCACCCCTACAATTTCTAACACAGTTTTGCGCTCTCTCACATGTTTTCCAGGAAGCTCCTAAAACCGCTAAGCAGAGTTATGGAAATGCCCAGCGGGTGCTCACAGCAGTAGTATAGGCAATGTGTCATAGGCCCTACAGCAAGGAAGGAAATGGACTCCCTGCCGCTAGTTGAACGGTAAATTACAGAATCATCATAGTTCAATGGGTCCCTCAGGGCATGGGACTCAGTGTCACTCCACTTGCTGCACCAATGGAAGCCCCTGGCTCACAGATTACTGTTTTATCTCTTTCAATCTGTGCATTCAGTCAAAAGTGGGGTACCTTCCTCCTATGAGTTTGCATAGAAGGTACGATTTCACCTTCTATTACCTTTAAGCCTGGGGCATCAGTTCAAACTCAAACACTGATGCACTTCGATAACCTGAAAACATACTCAATTCAATTAAAAAAACTTTATTTCGGTCAATATGACCTCAAAAGTACAGACGTAATACACAAAAATACGTAAAAAATATACATCAAGGATCAAGTACATTAAAAATGAATAAGAAAAAAAATGTATGAACACTGTTGGCGCACATGTGAAATAAATTAATTCCATGCTCGATTAAAGCAATGCCTACAATTCTTGTTTGTTCACAAAGAGAGAACAAGGAGGAACAGAACTTACAGAGGGTCTTTCCACGGCAAGGAACAAGGGTTCACCTTCAGAAAGTGCATAATGCAAATAAATACATAAATTACTTAAAAAAGGATTTCTAAAAAGGATGACCATATATTGTTATCGTATTACAGATAATAGGTCCTGGCACTAGGAACCCCCTATAATACAGGCTACATCTGCACCTAATACATTTTTACAATAATTGTAGTAGTAGACTGGTACAATACCGTTTCCCTATAACATGGTTAGGGGACCAATGGACATGCTCGCTACAATCTGATTGTATAAAAACAGAACCTTGTTTTAAAACTGATGGGGAAAACCCCAAATCGGCATTTTTCCTGGTTATTTAATAATAACATTAATACATGTAAACCAGTAAACAAAACTTAGCTCTAATTTAAGGGTGTTTTTAAAAATATCCTCTGTGTGCACCACATGGAAAATAGGAAACCTGCCACTGAGTAAACAATCGGGGTACTGCAGTCGTTTTTCAGTATCCTGAAAGCCTCAGAGCAACGTCTAGTACCAGGGTTCCCCACAAATCTGCACCAGCCATAGTTTTCTTGCCTTGCAGTAGATGGGGTAGCTGAAGAGCACGTGGAGTACTGACTCTTCAGGACAATCGCATGCTGGGCACCTTAAAAATTGCAGACCCCCCCATTTATGTGTAAAGCAACAGAGAGGCAAAACCCCATGCCTGAATTGGAGGTAAAGCTTTCTGGCAACTGTCGGCTTAATTCAACGTAATATCATCTAAGGCCGGCTCAAAGCTAAACCTATCTTTAATATCCAAAAAGGCTAAGGTTACCTTGCCAGCACGGGGGCAACTATGAAACTGCACCATTCTATACTCTTCATAATGGGTCTTTAGGGAATTCCTGGAGAGTAAGGAGCAGGCAGACTCAGGATCAACCCAAAGTACCCTCAACCCCATACTGACTAACGTGTCCTTTATGTACACGAGCCACAGGAGTTTGGGAGCCCCCTTAGGTTCATTACTTCTGTAACTTCCTCCCTGTCTGGTAGAAGTTCTGTGGTGACCCACAGGTGCCGCCAGTACAATAAAGGTTTAGAATTGATTACATCTACAATTGCCATAAGGCCCAGATCTATTCGGAGCGGGATTAACAGTGTGCTCCGTGGAAGCTTTAGCAACTGTCTCAGGAAGTTGTTCTCTACCAAATTGCGCGCATTGTAACTGGAAACTACCATCCAACGCCATAGGGAAACACCCCACCTATAGCACTTGGAGGATGCTCCTCCGCAATTGTAGATCACTGCCCAAACACCATACAGAGCTGGCCCTTCTAATAGAAGAGTACAAGCCCGATGTGCTCTTTCTAACGGAGACGTGGCTCCGATTGGAAGCCGATCCAGCCAGAGTATGGGCAACCCCACAAGGCTACACTATAAAGAGATCTGATCGTAACATGGGCAGAGGAGGTGGTCTAGCCATCATTTATAGGGAACAATATAAATGTCGCATTACCCCTACCGCAACGTCAGTCTGTGAAAGCCTGTTGTTTTCAATAGAACTATCCTCCATAAACACCTTTACAGGCCTTCTGGTCTATCGACCACCTGGAACGCTAGGTCAGTTTATTCCAAACATGGCTGACCTAGCCGCTAATCTAGCACTCAGCTCGGCGAACTTCACAGTGCTGGGCGATCTAAATTTGCATTTAGATGATCCACTTGATTCAGCAGCCAATAGTCTTCGGCTGAGTTTTCAAGAGATTGATCTGGCTCAAAAGGGATTCCTTCCGACACATAATAAAGGTCATCTCTTAGACCATGTGTACAGCAATCTTGACACCTTAAACACCGAACCGCCCCTGCCTCTACCTTGGACTGACCACTATTTAATTCCCCTTACTTGGGTAACGGGGAACTCCCCTCCTGCCCAAGAAACAAAAAAACATTGGGGTAGAAAGTGGTCCAAACTTTCTTCAATCAAATGGGAATCTGTGCTTGCTGAACTTAAACCTCTGAAGGTTTCTAACCCTGACACAGCTAGTACCAACTTTGACAACGGATCCATAACTTCCTTAATTCAGTCCTTCCGAAGGAACCCCTGCACTCTATAAAAAGGCAAAAGGTAGACCTCAGCCCCGCGTTCGACACGGTTAACCATGCCATCTTATTACATCGACTCAATGGCATGGGAGTGTCGGGCGCGGCTCTGACATGGCTCACCTCCTTCCTGAATGAGCGCTTTTTTCAAGTATTTGAAGGAGAGGTTGTATCCACCAAGCAGCCACTGTGGAGAAGTGTGGCTCAATGATTAGAGCGGCAGACCCTGATGCAGAGGTCTAGCCCGGGACCAGGGTTCAATTCCCCACCTCGGCGGGTCTTGGGCTCAAAATTCCACGGACCTGATCATTCTTGCCTCGATGCCTATTCCAATCATGGAGTCCCACTCTGCAACTCTGGGCAATAGCTTGCTTAACCTCCACAACGGCCCCCACACCGCTAAGGATGCCTGGCCTCCACCCTGGGGGTGCCTAGGAGTGGACGCCTGACAGGGAAATCCAGGATGGGTTCCACAGCGGTATTCGTACAAGCGCCTTGAGACCCTTGCGGGTGAGTAGTGCGCTTTACAAGTATCAATTTACATTTAATTTTACATTTACTTATCTGTGGGGTCCCTCAGGGCTCTGCCCTGATCCCCACACTTTTTAATGTTTACATGAGGCCCCTAGCGGAGATAGTCCACCCATTTGGCGTTCGAATTGTCACCTATGCAGACGACACCCAGCTGGTGGTTTCATTGAACCACGCTGATGGGTCGTCTAGCACTTTAAGCCCCTGTTTAGAGGCAGTGGCCAGATGGATGGAACTCTCCTGCCTCAGATTAAATGGGGGAAAAAACGGAACTCATGTTATTGGGCAATCCTTCACCTACCATCTTGACCCCCATCTGGCCCACATGCCTAGGCCCCCCTCCTCCTCCCAAACCACAAATAAAAGCCTAGGAGTTTGGCTAGATGAATCACTTGATTTCACCTTCCAGGCTACCAAAACCTCATCCACCTGTTTTGGGCTGATGAGAATGCTCCGGAAAGTTCTCCCTCTGCTTCCGTTCCAGGCGAGGAGAGTCATGGTTCAGGCTCTGATACTCTCCCGCCTGGATTACGGCAATGCTCGTTATTTAGGAGCTCCGGTGGCTGTGATCAACAAGCTCCAGTCCACCCAAAACTGTGCGGCCCGACTGCTGTTCCAAATCCCACGCTGGCAATCGGCCAAACCCGCCCTAAGGAAGCTACATTGGCTTCCGTGGCAGCTAGGGTACAGTTTAAAGCCATGTGCCTGGTCCAGAAAGCTATCTGCAGAACAAGTCCAGCCATAATGCACCCTCTAGCCACTCCCTACCTTCCCCCTAGAGCTCTCCGCTCCAGCTCGTTACATCTGGCCACCACCACCAAGATAAACAAGGCCCGCTGGGGCGGCCTCTCATTCTCACACAATGCTGCAAGAATATGGAACTCCCTTCCTCTTACCCTCAGTGAAAATAACAATTTGCTGGCATTTAGAAAGCTTTTAAAAACCCAATGGTTCGCAATGGCCTGTTAGCCCCTATCCTGTCGCCTTCTGATTCTAGCCAAAGCGCTGCGAGGCCTCAGGGTAGATTATGCGCTATACAAATATAATTTTCATTTCATTTCATTTCATTTCTACCAGCGTTAAATTCTCGGGTCTTGTATGGCTCCAGAGTTCTGCGCCATATAACGCTCCACCCCTGGCTTGAGC
>NW_028243580.1:0-40021 GCF_964263255.1 Lissotriton vulgaris | reverse complement strand
TGAACGTCAGTTCACATTTGTAGGTGGATCATCAGTGTTAGAGCTAAAATTAGCATGTTTAAAGTGATTTTCATGCTTCCAGGGGCCCAAAACACAAGATTTATGGAATGGTTAAAAGTGCATGAAAATGGCCAATTTACTCACTCTGAGTTCTCAAAAAGGGTTTCTTCACCCCGGGAAGTTAATTAAATACCATTTGGAGGCATTTAATGTTCGAGCAAAAACGGCTGATTTTCGACAAAAGAGATAACACCCCCCCATTACGTCATGCTTCAGAAATGTGGAAAATGGTCCGTTTTCAAATGTTTTATTTTTGAACGTCAGTTCACATTTGTAGGTGGATCATCAGTGTTAGAGCTAAAATTAGCATGTTTAAAGTGATTTTCATGCTTCCAGGGGCCCAAAACACAAGATTTATGGAATGGTTAAAAGTGCATGAAAATGGCCAATTTACTCACTCTGAGTTCTCAAAAAGGGTTTCTTCACCCCGGGAAGTTAATTAAATACCATTTGGAGGCATTTAATGTTCGAGCAAAAACGGCTGATTTTCGACAAAAGAGATAACACCCCCCATTACGTCATGCTTCAGAAATGTGGAAAATGGTCCGTTTTCAAATGTTTTATTTTTGAACGTCAGTTCACATTTGTAGGTGGATCATCAGTGTTAGAGCTAAAATTAGCATGTTTAAAGTGATTTTCATGCTTCCAGGGGCTCGGGAAGTTAATTAAATACCATTTGGAGGCATTTAATGTTCGAGCAAAAACGGCTGATTTTCGACAAAAGAGATAACACCCCCCCATTACGTCATGCTTCAGAAATGTGGAAAATGGTCCGTTTTCAAATGTTTTATTTTTGAACGTCAGTTCACATTTGTAGGTGGATCATCAGTGTTAGAGCTAAAATTAGCATGTTTAAAGTGATTTTCATGCTTCCAGGGGCTCGGGAAGTTAATTAAATACCATTTGGAGGCATTTAATGTTCGAGCAAAAACGGCTGATTTTCGACAAAAGAGATAACACCCCCCCATTACGTCATGCTTCAGAAATGTGGAAAATGGTCCATTTTCAAATGTTTTATTTTTGAACGTCAGTTCACATTTGTAGGTGGATCATCAGTGTTAGAGCTAAAATTAGCATGTTTAAAGTGATTTTTATGCTTCCAGGGGCCCAAAACACAAGATTTATGGAATGGTTAAAAGTGCATGAAAATGGCCAATTTACTCACTCTGAGTTCTCAAAAAGGGTTTCTTCACCCCGGGAAGTTAATTAAATACCATTTGGAGGCATTTAATGTTCGAGCAAAAACGGCTGATTTTCGACAAAAGAGATAACACCCCCCCATTACGTCATGCTTCAGAAATGTGGAAAATGGTCCGTTTTCAAATGTTTTATTTTTGAACGTCAGTTCACGTTTGTAGGTGGATCATCAGTGTTAGAGCTAAAATTAGCATGTTTAAAGTGATTTTCATGCTTCCAGGGGCTCGGGAAGTTAATTAAATACCATTTGGAGGCATTTAATGTTCGAGCAAAAACGGCTGATTTTCGACAAAAGAGATAACACCCCCCCATTACGTCATGCTTCAGAAATGTGGAAAATGGTCCGTTTTCAAATGTTTTATTGTTGAACGTCAGTTCACATTTGTAGGTGGATCATCAGTGTTAGAGCTAAAATTAGTATGTTTAAAGTGATTTTCATGCTTCCAGGGGCTCGGGAAGTGAAATAAATACCATTTGGAGGCATTTAATGTTCGAGCAAAAACGGCTGATTTTCGACAAAAGAGATAACACCCCCCCATTACGTCATGCTTCAGAAATGTCGAAAATGGTCCGTTTTCAAATGTTTTATTTTTGAACGTCAGTTCACATTTGTAGGTGGATCATCAGTGTTAGAGCTAAAATTAGCATGTTTAAAGTGATTTTCATGCTTCCAGGGGCTCGGGAAGTTAATTAAATACCATTTGGAGGCATTTAATGTTCGAGCAAAAACGGCTGATTTTCGACAAAAGAGATAACACCCCCCCATTACGTCATGCTTCAGAAATGTGGAAAATGGTCCGTTTTCAAATGTTTTATTTTTGAACGTCAGTTCACATTTGTAGGTGGATCATCAGTGTTAGAGCTAAAATTAGCATGTTTAAAGTGATTTTCATGCTTCCAGGGGCCCAAAACACAAGATTTATGGAATGGTTAAAAGTGCATGAAAATGGCCAATTTACTCACTCTGAGTTCTCAAAAAGGGTTTCTTCACCCCGGGAAGTTAATTAAATACCATTTGGAGGCATTTAATGTTCGAGCAAAAACGGCTGATTTTCGACAAAAGAGATAACACCCCCCCATTACGTCATGCTTCAGAAATGTGGAAAATGGTCCGTTTTCAAATGTTTTATTTTTGAACGTCAGTTCACATTTGTACGTGGATCATCAATGTTAGAGCTAAAATTAGCATGTTTAAAGTGATTTTCATGCTTCCAGGGGCTCGGGAAGTTAATTAAATACCATTTGGAGGCATTTAATGTTCGAGCAAAAACGGCTGATTTTCGACAAAAGAGATAACACCCCCCCCATTACGTCATGCTTCAGAAATGTGGAAAATGGTCCGTTTTCAAATGTTTTATTTTTGAACGTCAGTTCACATTTGTAGGTGGATCATCAGTGTTAGAGCTAAAATTAGCATGTTTAAAGTGATTTTCATGCTTCCAGGGGCCCAAAACACAAGATTTATGGAATGGTTAAAAGTGCATGAAAATGGCCAATTTACTCACTCTGAGTTCTCAAAAAGGGTTTCTTCACCCCGGGAAGTTAATTAAATACCATTTGGAGGCATTTAATGTTCGAGCAAAAACGGCTGATTTTCGACAAAAGAGATAACACCCCCCCATTACGTCATGCTTCAGAAATGTGGAAAATGGTCCGTTTTCAAATGTTTTATTTTTGAACGTCAGTTCACATTTGTAGGTGGATCATCAGTGTTAGAGCTAAAATTAGCATGTTTAAAGTGATTTTCATGCTTCCAGGGGCTCGGGAAGTTAATTAAATACCATTTGGAGGCATTTAATGTTCGAGCAAAAACGGCTGATTTTCGACAAAAGAGATAACACCCCCCCATTACGTCATGCTTCAGAAATGTGGAAAATGGTCCGTTTTCAAATGTTTTATTTTTGAACGTCAGTTCACATTTGTAGGTGGATCATCAGTGTTAGAGCTAAAATTAGCATGTTTAAAGTGATTTTCATGCTTCCAGGGGCCCAAAACACAAGATTTATGGAATGGTTAAAAGTGCATGAAAATGGCCAATTTACTCACTCTGAGTTCTCAAAAAGGGTTTCTTCACCCCGGGAAGTTAATTAAATACCATTTGGAGGCATTTAATGTTCGAGCAAAAACGGCTGATTTTCGACAAAAGAGATAACACCCCCCATTACGTCATGCTTCAGAAATGTGGAAAATGGTCCGTTTTCAAATGTTTTATTTTTGAACGTCAGTTCACATTTGTAGGTGGATCATCAGTGTTAGAGCTAAAATTAGCATGTTTAAAGTGATTTTCATGCTTCCAGGGGCTCGGGAAGTTAATTAAATACCATTTGGAGGCATTTAATGTTCGAGCAAAAACGGCTGATTTTCGACAAAAGAGATAACACCCCCATTACGTCATGCTTCAGAAATGTGGAAAATGGTCCGTTTTCAAATGTTTTATTTTTGAACGTCAGTTCACATTTGTAGGTGGATCATCAGTGTTAGAGCTAAAATTAGCATGTTTAAAGTGATTTTCATGCTTCCAGGGGCCCAAAACACAAGATTTATGGAATGGTTAAAAGTGCATGAAAATGGCCAATTTACTCACTCTGAGTTCTCAAAAAGGGTTTCTTCACCCCGGGAAGTTAATTAAATACCATTTGGAGGCATTTAATGTTCGAGCAACAACGGCTGATTTTCGACAAAAGAGATAACACCCCCCCATTACGTCATGCTTCAGAAATGTGGAAAATGGTCCGTTTTCAAATGTTTTATTTTTGAACGTCAGTTCACATTTGTAGGTGGATCATCAGTGTTAGAGCTAAAATTAGCATGTTTAAAGTGATTTTCATGCTTCCAGGGGCTCGGGAAGTGAAATAAATACCATTTGGAGGCATTTAATGTTCGAGCAAAAACGGCTGATTTTCGACAAAAGAGATAACACCCCCCCATTACGTCATGCTTCAGAAATGTGGAAAATGGTCCGTTTTCAAATGTTTTATTTTTGAACGTCAGTTCACATTTGTAGGTGGATCATCAGTGTTAGAGCTAAAATTAGCATGTTTAAAGTGATTTTCATGCTTCCAGGGGCTCGGGAAGTTAATTAAATACCATTTGGAGGCATTTAATGTTCGAGCAAAAACGGCTGATTTTCGACAAAAGAGATAACACCCCCCCATTACGTCATGCTTCAGAAATGTCGAAAATGGTCCGTTTTCAAATGTTTTATTTTTGAACGTCAGTTCACATTTGTAGGTGGATCATCAGTGTTAGAGCTAAAATTAGCATGTTTAAAGTGATTTTCATGCTTCCAGGGGCTCGGGAAGTTAATTAAATACCATTTGGAGGCATTTAATGTTCGAGCAAAAACGGCTGATTTTCGACAAAAGAGATAACACCCCCCCATTACGTCATGCTTCAGAAATGTGGAAAATGGTCGGTTGTCAAATGTTTTATTTTTGAACGTCAGTTCACATTTGTAGGTGGATCATCAGTGTTAGAGCTAAAATTAGCATGTTTAAAGTGATTTTCATGCTTCCAGGGGCTCGGGAAGTTAATTAAATACCATTTGGAGGCATTTAATGTTCGAGCAAAAACGGCTGATTTTCGACAAAAGAGATAACACCCCCCCATTACGTCATGCTTCAGAAATGTGGAAAATGGTCCATTTTCAAATGTTTTATTTTTGAACGTCAGTTCACATTTGTAGGTGGATCATCAGTGTTAGAGCTAAAATTAGCATGTTTAAAGTGATTTTTATGCTTCCAGGGGCCCAAAACACAAGATTTATGGAATGGTTAAAAGTGCATGAAAATGGCCAATTTACTCACTCTGAGTTCTCAAAAAGGGTTTCTTCACCCCGGGAAGTTAATTAAATACCATTTGGAGGCATTTAATGTTCGAGCAAAAACGGCTGATTTTCGACAAAAGAGATAACACCCCCCCATTACGTCATGCTTCAGAAATGTGGAAAATGGTCCGTTTTCAAATGTTTTATTTTTGAACGTCAGTTCACGTTTGTAGGTGGATCATCAGTGTTAGAGCTAAAATTAGCATGTTTAAAGTGATTTTCATGCTTCCAGGGGCTCGGGAAGTTAATTAAATACCATTTGGAGGCATTTAATGTTCGAGCAAAAACGGCTGATTTTCGACAAAAGAGATAACACCCCCCCATTACGTCATGCTTCAGAAATGTGGAAAATGGTCCGTTTTCAAATGTTTTATTGTTGAACGTCAGTTCACATTTGTAGGTGGATCATCAGTGTTAGAGCTAAAATTAGTATGTTTAAAGTGATTTTCATGCTTCCAGGGGCTCGGGAAGTGAAATAAATACCATTTGGAGGCATTTAATGTTCGAGCAAAAACGGCTGATTTTCGACAAAAGAGATAACACCCCCCCATTACGTCATGCTTCAGAAATGTGGAAAATGGTCCGTTTTCAAATGTTTTATTTTTGAACGTCAGTTCACATTTGTAGGTGGATCATCAGTGTTAGAGCTAAAATTAGCATGTTTAAAGTGATTTTCATGCTTCCAGGGGCTCGGGAAGTTAATTAAATACCATTTGGAGGCATTTAATGTTCGAGCAAAAACGGCTGATTTTCGACAAAAGAGATAACACCCCCCCATTACGTCATGCTTCAGAAATGTGGAAAATGGTCCGTTTTCAAATGTTTTATTTTTGAACGTCAGTTCACATTTGTAGGTGGATCATCAGTGTTAGAGCTAAAATTAGCATGTTTAAAGTGATTTTCATGCTTCCAGGGGCCCAAAACACAAGATTTATGGAATGGTTAAAAGTGCATGAAAATGGCCAATTTACTCACTCTGAGTTCTCAAAAAGGGTTTCTTCACCCCGGGAAGTTAATTAAATACCATTTGGAGGCATTTAATGTTCGAGCAAAAACGGCTGATTTTCGACAAAAGAGATAACACCCCCCCATTACGTCATGCTTCAGAAATGTGGAAAATGGTCCGTTTTCAAATGTTTTATTTTTGAACGTCAGTTCACATTTGTACGTGGATCATCAATGTTAGAGCTAAAATTAGCATGTTTAAAGTGATTTTCATGCTTCCAGGGGCTCGGGAAGTTAATTAAATACCATTTGGAGGCATTTAATGTTCGAGCAAAAACGGCTGATTTTCGACAAAAGAGATAACACCCCCCCCATTACGTCATGCTTCAGAAATGTGGAAAATGGTCCGTTTTCAAATGTTTTATTTTTGAACGTCAGTTCACATTTGTAGGTGGATCATCAGTGTTAGAGCTAAAATTAGCATGTTTAAAGTGATTTTCATGCTTCCAGGGGCCCAAAACACAAGATTTATGGAATGGTTAAAAGTGCATGAAAATGGCCAATTTACTCACTCTGAGTTCTCAAAAAGGGTTTCTTCACCCCGGGAAGTTAATTAAATACCATTTGGAGGCATTTAATGTTCGAGCAAAAACGGCTGATTTTCGACAAAAGAGATAACACCCCCCCATTACGTCATGCTTCAGAAATGTGGAAAATGGTCCGTTTTCAAATGTTTTATTTTTGAACGTCAGTTCACATTTGTAGGTGGATCATCAGTGTTAGAGCTAAAATTAGCATGTTTAAAGTGATTTTCATGCTTCCAGGGGCTCGGGAAGTTAATTAAATACCATTTGGAGGCATTTAATGTTCGAGCAAAAACGGCTGATTTTCGACAAAAGAGATAACACCCCCCCATTACGTCATGCTTCAGAAATGTGGAAAATGGTCCGTTTTCAAATGTTTTATTTTTGAACGTCAGTTCACATTTGTAGGTGGATCATCAGTGTTAGAGCTAAAATTAGCATGTTTAAAGTGATTTTCATGCTTCCAGGGGCCCAAAACACAAGATTTATGGAATGGTTAAAAGTGCATGAAAATGGCCAATTTACTCACTCTGAGTTCTCAAAAAGGGTTTCTTCACCCCGGGAAGTTAATTAAATACCATTTGGAGGCATTTAATGTTCGAGCAAAAACGGCTGATTTTCGACAAAAGAGATAACACCCCCCATTACGTCATGCTTCAGAAATGTGGAAAATGGTCCGTTTTCAAATGTTTTATTTTTGAACGTCAGTTCACATTTGTAGGTGGATCATCAGTGTTAGAGCTAAAATTAGCATGTTTAAAGTGATTTTCATGCTTCCAGGGGCTCGGGAAGTTAATTAAATACCATTTGGAGGCATTTAATGTTCGAGCAAAAACGGCTGATTTTCGACAAAAGAGATAACACCCCCATTACGTCATGCTTCAGAAATGTGGAAAATGGTCCGTTTTCAAATGTTTTATTTTTGAACGTCAGTTCACATTTGTAGGTGGATCATCAGTGTTAGAGCTAAAATTAGCATGTTTAAAGTGATTTTCATGCTTCCAGGGGCCCAAAACACAAGATTTATGGAATGGTTAAAAGTGCATGAAAATGGCCAATTTACTCACTCTGAGTTCTCAAAAAGGGTTTCTTCACCCCGGGAAGTTAATTAAATACCATTTGGAGGCATTTAATGTTCGAGCAACAACGGCTGATTTTCGACAAAAGAGATAACACCCCCCCATTACGTCATGCTTCAGAAATGTGGAAAATGGTCCGTTTTCAAATGTTTTATTTTTGAACGTCAGTTCACATTTGTAGGTGGATCATCAGTGTTAGAGCTAAAATTAGCATGTTTAAAGTGATTTTCATGCTTCCAGGGGCTCGGGAAGTGAAATAAATACCATTTGGAGGCATTTAATGTTCGAGCAAAAACGGCTGATTTTCGACAAAAGAGATAACACCCCCCCATTACGTCATGCTTCAGAAATGTGGAAAATGGTCCGTTTTCAAATGTTTTATTTTTGAACGTCAGTTCACATTTGTAGGTGGATCATCAGTGTTAGAGCTAAAATTAGCATGTTTAAAGTGATTTTCATGCTTCCAGGGGCTCGGGAAGTTAATTAAATACCATTTGGAGGCATTTAATGTTCGAGCAAAAACGGCTGATTTTCGACAAAAGAGATAACACCCCCCCATTACGTCATGCTTCAGAAATGTCGAAAATGGTCCGTTTTCAAATGTTTTATTTTTGAACGTCAGTTCACATTTGTAGGTGGATCATCAGTGTTAGAGCTAAAATTAGCATGTTTAAAGTGATTTTCATGCTTCCAGGGGCTCGGGAAGTTAATTAAATACCATTTGGAGGCATTTAATGTTCGAGCAAAAACGGCTGATTTTCGACAAAAGAGATAACACCCCCCCATTACGTCATGCTTCAGAAATGTGGAAAATGGTCCGTTTTCAAATGTTTTATTTTTGAACGTCAGTTCACATTTGTAGGTGGATCATCAGTGTTAGAGCTAAAATTAGCATGTTTAAAGTGATTTTCATGCTTCCAGGGGCCCAAAACACAAGATTTATGGAATGGTTAAAAGTGCATGAAAATGGCCAATTTACTCACTCTGAGTTCTCAAAAAGGGTTTCTTCACCCCGGGAAGTTAATTAAATACCATTTGGAGGCATTTAATGTTCGAGCAAAAACGGCTGATTTTCGACAAAAGAGATAACACCCCCCCATTACGTCATGCTTCAGAAATGTGGAAAATGGTCCGTTTTCAAATGTTTTATTTTTGAACGTCAGTTCACATTTGTAGGTGGATCATCAGTGTTAGAGCTAAAATTAGCATGTTTAAAGTGATTTTCATGCTTCCAGGGGCTCGGGAAGTTAATTAAATACCATTTGGAGGCATTTAATGTTCGAGCAAAAACGGCTGATTTTCGACAAAAGAGATAACACCCCCCCATTACGTCATGCTTCAGAAATGTGGAAAATGGTCCGTTTTCAAATGTTTTATTTTTGAACGTCAGTTCACATTTGTAGGTGGATCATGAGTGTTAGAGCTAAAATTAGCATGTTTAAAGTGATTTTCATGCTTCCAGGGGCCCAAAACACAAAATTTATGGAATGGTTAAAAGTGCATGAAAATGGCCAATTTACTCACTCTGAGTTCTCAAAAAGGGTTTCTTCACCCCGGGAAGTTAATTAAATACCATTTGGAGGCATTTAATGTTCGAGCAAAAACGGCTGATTTTCGACAAAAGAGATAACACCCCCCCATTACGTCATGCTTCAGAAATGTGGAAAATGGTCCGTTTTCAAATGTTTTATTTTTGAACGTCAGTTCACATTTGTAGGTGGATCATCAGTGTCAGAGCTAAAATTAGCATGTTTAAAGTGATTTTCATGCTTCCAGGGGCTCGGGAAGTTAATTAAATACCATTTGGAGGCATTTAATGTTCGAGCAAAAACGGCTGATTTTCGACAAAAGAGATAACACCCCCCCATTACGTCATGCTTCAGAAATGTGGAAAATGGTCCGTTTTCAAATGTTTTATTTTTGAACGTCAGTTCACATTTGTAGGTGGATCATCAGTGTTAGAGCTAAAATTAGCATGTTTAAAGTGATTTTCATGCTTCCAGGGGACCAAAACACAAGATTTATGGAATGGTTAAAAGTGCATGAAAATGGCCAATTTACTCACTCTGAGTTCTCAAAAAGGGTTTCTTCACCCCGGGAAGTTAATTAAATACCATTTGGAGGCATTTAATGTTCGAGCAAAAACGGCTGATTTTCGACAAAAGAGATAACACCCCCCCATTACGTCATGCTTCAGAAATGTGGAAAATGGTCCGTTTTCAAATGTTTTATTTTTGAACGTCAGTTCACATTTGTAGGTGGATCATCAGTGTTAGAGCTAAAATTAGCATGTTTAAAGTGATTTTCATGCTTCCAGGGGCTCGGGAAGTTAATTAAATACCATTTGGAGGCATTTAATGTTCGAGCAAAAACGGCTGATTTTCGACAAAAGAGATAACACCCCCCCATTACGTCATGCTTCAGAAATGTGGAAAATGGTCCGTTTTCAAATGTTTTATTTTTGAACGTCAGTTCACATTTGTAGGTGGATCATCAGTGTTAGAGCTAAAATTAGCATGTTTAAAGTGATTTTCATGCTTCCAGGGGCCCAAAACACAAGATTTATGGAATGGTTAAAAGTGCATGAAAATGGCCAATTTACTCACTCTGAGTTCTCAAAAAGGGTTTCTTCACCCCGGGAAGTTAATTAAATACCATTTGGAGGCATTTAATGTTCGAGCAAAAACGGCTGATTTTCGACAAAAGAGATAACACCCCCCCATTACGTCATGCTTCAGAAATGTGGAAAATGGTCCGTTTTCAAATGTTTTATTTTTGAACGTCAGTTCACATTTGTAGGTGGATCATCAGTGTTAGAGCTAAAATTAGCATGTTTAAAGTGATTTTCATGCTTCCAGGGGCCCAAAACACAAGATTTATGGAATGGTTAAAAGTGCATGAAAATGGCCAATTTACTCACTCTGAGTTCTCAAAAAGGGTTTCTTCACCCCGGGAAGTTAATTAAATACCATTTGGAGGCATTTAATGTTCGAGCAAAAACGGCTGATTTTCGACAAAAGAGATAACACCCCCCCATTACGTCATGCTTCAGAAATGTGGAAAATGGTCCGTTTTCAAATGTTTTATTTTTGAACGTCAGTTCACATTTGTAGGTGGATCATCAGTGTTAGAGCTAAAATTAGCATGTTTAAAGTGATTTTCATGCTTCCAGGGGCTCGGGAAGTTAATTAAATACCATTTGGAGGCATTTAATGTTCGAGCAAAAACGGCTGATTTTCGACAAAAGAGATAACACCCCCCCATTACGTCATGCTTCAGAAATGTGGAAAATGGTCCGTTTTCAAATGTTTTATTTTTGAACGTCAGTTCACATTTGTAGGTGGATCATCAGTGTTAGAGCTAAAATTAGCATGTTTAAAGTGATTTTCATGCTTCCAGGGGCTCGGGAAGTTAATTAAATACCATTTGGAGGAATTTAATGTTCGAGCAAAAACGGCAGATTTTCGACAAAAGAGATAACACCCCCCCATTACGTCATGCTTCAGAAATGTGGAAAATGGTCCGTTTTCAAATGTTTTATTGTTGAACGTCAGTTCACATTTGTAGGTGGATCATCAGTGTTAGAGCTAAAATTAGTATGTTTAAAGTGATTTTCATGCTTCCAGGGGCTCGGGAAGTGAAATAAATACCATTTGGAGGCATTTAATGTTCGAGCAAAAACGGCTGATTTTCGACAAAAGAGATAACACCCCCCCATTACGTCATGCTTCAGAAATGTCGAAAATGGTCCGTTTTCAAATGTTTTATTTTTGAACGTCAGTTCACATTTGTAGGTGGATCATCAGTGTTAGAGCTAAAATTAGCATGTTTAAAGTGATTTTCATGCTTCCAGGGGCTCGGGAAGTTAATTAAATACCATTTGGAGGCATTTAATGTTCGAGCAAAAACGGCTGATTTTCGACAAAAGAGATAACACCCCCCCACTACGTCATGCTTCAGAAATGTGGAAAATGGTCCGTTTTCAAATGTTTTATTTTTGAACGTCAGTTCACATTTGTAGGTGGATCATCAGTGTTAGAGCTAAAATTAGCATGTTTAAAGCGATTTTCATGCTTCCAGGGGCCCAAAACACAAGATTTATGGAATGGTTAAAAGTGCATGAAAATGGCCAATTTACTCACTCTGAGTTCTCAAAAAGGGTTTCTTCACCCCGGGAAGTTAATTAAATACCATTTGGAGGCATTTAATGTTCGAGCAAAAACGGCTGATTTTCGACAAAAGAGATAACACCCCCCCCATTACGTCATGCTTCAGAAATGTGGAAAATGGTCCGTTTTCAATGTTTTATTTTTGAACGTCAGTTCACATTTGTAGGTGGATCATCAGTGTTAGAGCTAAAATTAGCATGTTTAAAGTGTTTTTTATGCTTCCAGGGGCTCGGGAAGTTAATTAAATACCATTTGGAGGCATTTAATGTTCAAGCAAAAACGGCTGATTTTCGACAAAAGAGATAACACCCCCCCATTACGTCATGCTTCAGAAATGTGGAAAATGGTCCGTTTTCAAATGTTTTATTTTTGAACGTCAGTTCACATTTGTAGGTGGATCATCAGTGTTAGAGCTAAAATTAGCATGTTTAAAGTGATTTTCATGCTTCCAGGGGCCCAAAACACAAGATTTATGGAATGGTTAAAAGTGCATGAAAATGGCCAATTTACTCACTCTGAGTTCTCAAAAAGGGTTTCTTCACCCCGGGAAGTTAATTAAATACCATTTGGAGGCATTTAATGTTCGAGCAAAAACGGCTGATTTTCGACAAAAGAGATAACACCCCCCCATTACGTCATGCTTCAGAAATGTGGAAAATGGTCCGTTTTCAAATGTTTTATTTTTGAACGTCAGTTCACATTTGTAGGTGGATCATCAGTGTTAGAGCTAAAATTAGCATGTTTAAAGTGATTTTCATGCTTCCAGGGGCTCGGGAAGTTAATTAAATACCATTTGGAGGCATTTAATGTTCGAGCAAAAACGGCTGATTTTCGACAAAAGAGATAACACCCCCCCATTACGTCATGCTTCAGAAATGTGGAAAATGGTCCGTTTTCAAATGTTTTATTTTTGAACGTCAGTTCACATTTGTAGGTGGATCATCAGTGTTAGAGCTAAAATTAGCATGTTTAAAGTGATTTTCATGCTTCCAGGGGCCCAAAACACAAGATTTATGGAATGGTTAAAAGTGCATGAAAATGGCCAATTTACTCACTCTGAGTTCTCAAAAAGGGTTTCTTCACCCTGGGAAGTTAATTAAATACCATTTGGAGGCATTTAATGTTCGAGCAAAAACGGCTGATTTTCGACAAAAGAGATAACACCCCCCCATTACGTCATGCTTCAGAAATGTGGAAAATGGTCCGTTTTCAAATGTTTTATTTTTGAACGTCAGTTCACATTTGTAGGTGGATCATCAGTGTTAGATCTAAAATTAGCATGTTTAAAGTGATTTTCATGCTTCCAGGGGCTCGGGAAGTTAATTAAATACCATTTGGAGGCATTTAATGTTCAAGCAAAAACGGCTGATTTTCGACAAAAGAGATAACACCCCCCCATTACGTCATGCTTCAGAAATGTGGAAAATGGTCCGTTTTCAAATGTTTTATTTTTGAACGTCAGTTCACATTTGTAGGTGGATCATCAGTGTTAGAGCTAAAATTAGCATGTTTAAAGTGATTTTCATGCTTCCAGGGGCCCAAAACACAAGATTTATGGAATGGTTAAAAGTGCATGAAAATGGCCAATTTACTCACTCTGAGTTCTCAAAAAGGGTTTCTTCACCCCGGGAAGTTAATTAAATACCATTTGGAGGCATTTAATGTTCGAGCAAAAACGGCTGATTTTCGACAAAAGAGATAACACCCCCCCATTACGTCATGCTTCAGAAATGTGGAAAATGGTCCGTTTTCAAATGTTTTATTTTTGAACGTCAGTTCACATTTGTAGGTGGATCATCAGTGTTAGAGCTAAAATTAGCATGTTTAAAGTGATTTTCATGCTTCCAGGGGCCCAAAACACAAGATTTATGGAATGGTTAAAAGTGCATGAAAATGGCCAATTTACTCACTCTGAGTTCTCAAAAAGGGTTTCTTCACCCCGGGAAGTTAATTAAATACCATTTGGAGGCATTTAATGTTCGAGCAAAAACGGCTGATTTTCGACAAAAGAGATAACACCCCCCCATTACGTCATGCTTCAGAAATGTGGAAAATGGTCCGTTTTCAAATGTTTTATTTTTGAACGTCAGTTCACATTTGTAGGTGGATCATCAGTGTTAGAGCTAAAATTAGTATGTTTAAAGTGATTTTCATGCTTCCAGGGGCTCGGGAAGTTAATTAAATACCATTTGGAGGCATTTAATGTTCGAGCAAAAACGGCTGATTTTCGACAAAAGAGATAACACCCCCCCCATTACGTCATGCTTCAGAAATGTGGAAAATGGTCCGTTTTCAAATGTTTTATTTTTGAACGTCAGTTCACATTTGTAGGTGGATCATCAGTGTTAGAGCTAAAATTAGCATGTTTAAAGTGATTTTCATGCTTCCAGGGGCCCAAAACACAAGATTTATGGAATGGTTAAAAGTGCATGAAAATGGCCAATTTACTCACTCTGAGTTCTCAAAAAGGGTTTCTTCACCCCGGGAAGTTAATTAAATACCATTTGGAGGCATTTAATGTTCGAGCAAAAACGGCTGATTTTCGACAAAAGAGATAACACCCCCCCATTACGTCATGCTTCAGAAATGTGGAAAATGGTCCGTTTTCAAATGTTTTATTTTTGAACGTCAGTTCACATTTGTAGGTTGATCATCAGTGTTAGAGCTAAAATTAGCATGTTTAAAATGATTTTCATGCTTCCAGGGGCTCGGGAAGTTAATTAAATACCATTTGGAGGCATTTAATGTTCGAGCAAAAACGGCTGATTTTCGACAAAAGAGATAACACCCCCCCATTACGTCATGCTTCAGAAATGTGGAAAATGGTCCGTTTTCAAATGTTTTATTTTTGAACGTCAGTTCACATTTGTAGGTGGATCATCAGTGTTAGAGCTAAAATTAGCATGTTTAAAGTGATTTTCATGCTTCCAGGGGCCCAAAACACAAGATTTATGGAATGGTTAAAAGTGCATGAAAATGGCCAATTTACTCACTCTGAGTTCTCAAAAAGGGTTTCTTCACCCCGGGAAGTTAATTAAATACCATTTGGAGGCATTTAATGTTCGAGCAAAAACGGCTGATTTTCGACAAAAGAGATAACACCCCCCATTACGTCATGCTTCAGAAATGTGGAAAATGGTCCGTTTTCAAATGTTTTATTTTTGAACGTCAGTTCACATTTGTAGGTGGATCATCAGTGTTAGAGCTAAAATTAGCATGTTTAAAGTGATTTTCATGCTTCCAGGGGCCCAAAACACAAGATTTATGGAATGGTTAAAAGTGCATGAAAATGGCCAATTTACTCACTCTGAGTTCTCAAAAAGGGTTTCTTCACCCCGGGAAGTTAATTAAATACCATTTGGAGGCATTTAATGTTCGAGCAAAAACGGCTGATTTTCGACAAAAGAGATAACACCCCCCATTACGTCATGCTTCAGAAATGTGGAAAATGGTCCGTTTTCAAATGTTTTATTTTTGAACGTCAGTTCACATTTGTAGGTGGATCATCAGTGTTAGAGCTAAAATTAGCATGTTTAAAGTGATTTTCATGCTTCCAGGGGCTCGGGAAGTTAATTAAATACCATTTGGAGGCATTTAATGTTCGAGCAAAAACGGCTGATTTTCGACAAAAGAGATAACACCCCCCCATTACGTCATGCTTCAGAAATGTGGAAAATGGTCCGTTTTCAAATGTTTTATTTTTGAACGTCAGTTCACATTTGTAGGTGGATCATCAGTATTAGAGCTAAAATTAGCATGTTTAAAGTGATTTTCATGCTTCCAGGGGCCCAAAACACAAGATTTATGGAATGGTTAAAAGTGCATGAAAATGGCCAATTTACTCACTCTGAGTTCTCAAAAAGGGTTTCTTCACCCCGGGAAGTTAATTAAATACCATTTGGAGGCATTTAATGTTCGAGCAAAAACGGCTGATTTTCGACAAAAGAGATAACACCCCCCCATTACGTCATGCTTCAGAAATGTGGAAAATGGTCCGTTTTCAAATGTTTTATTTTTGAACGTCAGTTCACATTTGTAGGTGGATCATCAGTATTAGAGCTAAAATTAGCATGTTTAAAGTGATTTTCATGCTTCCAGGGGCCCAAAACACAAGATTTATGGAATGGTTAAAAGTGCATGAAAATGGCCAATTTACTCACTCTGAGTTCTCAAAAAGGGTTTCTTCACCCCGGGAAGTTAATTAAATACCATTTGGAGGCATTTAATGTTCGAGCAAAAACGGCTGATTTTCGACAAAAGAGATAACACCCCCCCATTACGTCATGCTTCAGAAATGTGGAAAATGGTCCGTTTTCAAATGTTTTATTTTTGAACGTCAGTTCACATTTGTAGGTGGATCATCAGTGTTAGAGCTAAAATTAGCATGTTTAAAGTGATTTTCATGCTTCCAGGGGCCCAAAACACAAGATTTATGGAATGGTTAAAAGTGCATGAAAATGGCCAATTTACTCACTCTGAGTTCTCAAAAAGGGTTTCTTCACCCCGGGAAGTTAATTAAATACCATTTGGAGGCATTTAATGTTCGAGCAAAAACGGCTGATTTTCGACAAAAGAGATAACACCCCCCCATTACGTCATGCTTCAGAAATGTGGAAAATGGTCCGTTTTCAAATGTTTTATTTTTGAACGTCAGTTCACATTTGTAGGTGGATCATCAGTGTTAGAGCTAAAATTAGCATGTTTAAAGTGATTTTCATGCTTCCAGGGGCTCGGGAAGTTAATTAAATACCATTTGGAGGCATTTAATGTTCGAGCAAAAACGGCTGATTTTCGACAAAAGAGATAACACCCCCCCATTACGTCATGCTTCAGAAATGTGGAAAATGGTCCGTTTTCAAATGTTTTATTTTTGAACGTCAGTTCACATTTGTAGGTGGATCATCAGTGTTAGAGCTAAAATTAGCATGTTTAAAGTGATTTTCATGCTTCCAGGGGCCCAAAACACAAGATTTATGGAATGGTTAAAAGTGCATGAAAATGGCCAATTTACTCACTCTGAGTTCTCAAAAAGGGTTTCTTCACCCCGGGAAGTTAATTAAATACCATTTGGAGGCATTTAATGTTCGAGCAAAAACGGCTGATTTTCGACAAAAGAGATAACACCCCCCCATTACGTCATGCTTCAGAAATGTGGAAAATGGTCCGTTTTCAAATGTTTTATTTTTGAACGTCAGTTCACATTTGTAGGTGGATCATCAGTGTCAGAGCTAAAATTAGCATGTTTAAAGTGATTTTCATGCTTCCAGGGGCTCGGGAAGTTAATTAAATACCGTTTGGAGGCATTTAATGTTCGAGCAAAAACGGCTGATTTTCGACAAAAGAGATAACACCCCCCCATTACGTCATGCTTCAGAAATGTGGAAAATGGTCCGTTTTCACATGTTTTATTTTTGAACGTCAGTTCACATTTGTAGGTGGATCATCAGTGTTAGAGCTAAAATTAGCATGTTTAAAGTGATTTTCATGCTTCCAGGGGCCCGAAACACAAGATTTATGGAATGGTTAAAAGTGCATGAAAATGGCCAATTTACTCACTCTGAGTTCTCAAAAAGGGTTTCTTCACCCGGGAAGTTAATTAAATACCATTTGGAGGCATTTAATGTTCGAGCAAAAACGGCTGATTTTCGACAAAAGAGATAACACCCCCCCATTACGTCATGCTTCAGAAATGTGGAAAATGGTCCGTTTTCAAATGTTTTATTTTTGAACGTCAGTTCACATTTGTAGGTGGATCATCAGTGTTAGAGCTAAAATTAGCATGTTTAAAGTGATTTTCATGCTTCCAGGGGCTCGGGAAGTTAAGTAAATACCATTTGGAGGCATTTAATGTTCGAGCAAAAACGGCTGATTTTCGACAAAAGAGATAACACCCCCCATTACGTCATGCTTCAGAAATGTGGAAAATAGTCCGTTTTCAAATGTTTTATTTTTGAACGTCAGTTCACATTTGTAGGTGGAGCATCAGTGTTAGAGCTAAAATTAGCATGTTTAAAGTGATTTTCATGCTTCCAGGGGCCCAAAACACAAGATTTATGGAATGGTTAAAAGTGCATGAAAATGGCCAATTTACTCACTCTGAGTTCTCAAAAAGGGTTTCTTCACCCCGGGAAGTTAATTAAATACCATTTGGAGGCATTTAATGTTCGAGCAAAAACGGCTGATTTTCGACAAAAGAGATAACACCCCCCCATTACGTCATGCTTCAGAAATGTGGAAAATGGTCCGTTTTCAAATGTTTTATTTTTGAACGTCAGTTCACATTTGTAGGTGGATCATCAGTGTTAGAGCTAAAATTAGCATGTTTAAAGTGATTTTCATGCTTCCAGGGGCTCGGGAAGTTAATTAAATACCATTTGGAGGCATTTAATGTTCGAGCAAAAACGGCTGATTTTCGACAAAAGAGATAACACCCCCCCATTACGTCATGCTTCAGAAATGTGGAAAATGGTCCGTTTTCAAATGTTTTATTTTTGAACGTCAGTTCACATTTGTAGGTGGATCATCAGTGTTAGAGCTAAAATTAGCATGTTTAAAGTGATTTTCATGCTTCCAGGGGCTCGGGAAGTGAAATAAATACCATTTGGAGGCATTTAATGTTCGAGCAAAAACGGCTGATTTTCGACAAAAGAGATAACACCCCCCCATTACGTCATGCTTCAGAAATGTGGAAAATGGTCCGTTTTCAAATGTTTTATTTTTGAACGTCAGTTCACATTTGTAGGTGGATCATCAGTTTTAGAGCTAAAATTAGCATGTTTAAAGTGATTTTCATGCTTCCAGGGGCTCGGGAAGTTAATTAAATACCATTTGGAGGCATTTAATGTTCGAGCAAAAACGGCTGATTTTCGACAAAAGAGATAACACCCCCCCATTACGTCATGCTTCAGAAATGTGGAAAATGGTCCGTTTTCAAATGTTTTATTTTTGAACGTCAGTTCACATTTGTAGGTGGATCATCAGTGTTAGAGCTAAAATTAGCATGTTTAAAGTGATTTTCATGCTTCCAGGGGCTCGGGAAGTGAATAAATACCATTTGGAGGCATTTAATGTTCGAGCAAAAACGGCTGATTTTCGACAAAAGAGATAACACCCCCCATTACGTCATGCTTCAGAAATGTCGAAAATGGTCCGTTTTCAAATGTTTTATTTTTGAACGTCAGTTCACATTTGTAGGTGGATCATCAGTGTTAGAGCTAAAATTAGCATGTTTTAAAGTGATTTTCATGCTTCCAGGGGCTCGGGAAGTTAATTAAATACCATTTGGAGGCATTTAATGTTCGAGCAAAACGGCTGATTTTCGACAAAAGAGATAACACCCCCCATTACGTCATGCTTCAGAAATGTGGAAAATGGTCCGTTTTCAAATGTTTTATTTTTGAACGTCAGTTCACATTTGTAGGTGGATCATCAGTGTTAGAGCTAAAATTAGCATGTTTAAAGTGATTTTCATGCTTCCAGGGGCCCAAACACAAGATTTATGGAATGGTTAAAAGTGCATGAAAATGGCCAATTTACTCACTCTGAGTTCTCAAAAAGGGTTTCTTCACCCCGGGAAGTTAATTAAATACCATTTGGAGGCATTTAATGTTCGAGCAAAAACGGCTGATTTTCGACAAAAGAGATAACACCCCCCATTACGTCATGCTTCAGAAATGTGGAAAATGGTCCGTTTTCAAATGTTTTATTTTTGAACGTCAGTTCACATTTGTAGGTGGATCATCAGTGTTAGAGCTAAAATTAGCATGTTTAAAGTGATTTTCATGCTTCCAGGGGCTCGGGAAGTTAATTAAATACCATTTGGAGGCATTTAATGTTCGAGCAAAAACGGCTGATTTTCGACAAAAGAGATAACACCCCCCCATTACGTCATGCTTCAGAAATGTGGAAAATGGTCCGTTTTCAAATGTTTTATTTTTGAACGTCAGTTCACATTTGTAGGTGGATCATCAGTGTTAGAGCTAAAATTAGCATGTTTAAAGTGATTTTCATGCTTCCAGGGGCCCAAAACACAAGATTTATGGAATGGTTAAAAGTGCATGAAAATGGCCAATTTACTCACTCTGAGTTCTCAAAAAGGGTTTCTTCACCCCGGGAAGTTAATTAAATACCATTTGGAGGCATTTAATGTTCGAGCAAAAACGGCTGATTTTCGACAAAAGAGATAACACCCCCCCATTACGTCATGCTTCAGAAATGTGGAAAATGGTCCGTTTTCAAATGTTTTATTTTTGAACGTCAGTTCACATTTGTAGGTGGATCATCAGTGTTAGAGCTAAAATTAGCATGTTTAAAGTGATTTTCATGCTTCCAGGGGCTCGGGAAGTTAATTAAATACCATTTGGAGGCATTTAATGTTCGAGCAAAAACGGCTGATTTTCGACAAAAGAGATAACACCCCCCCATTACGTCATGCTTCAGAAATGTGGAAAATAGTCCGTTTTCAAATGTTTTATTTTTGAACGTCAGTTCACATTTGTAGGTGGATCATCAGTGTTAGAGCTAAAATTAGCATGTTTAAAGTGATTTTCATGCTTCCAGGGGCCCAAAACACAAGATTTATGGAATGGTTAAAAGTGCATGAAAATGGCCAATTTACTCACTCTGAGTTCTCAAAAAGGGTTTCTTCACCCCGGGAAGTTAATTAAATACCATTTGGAGGCATTTAATGTTCGAGCAAAAACGGCTGATTTTCGACAAAAGAGATAACACCCCCCCATTACGTCATGCTTCAGAAATGTGGAAAATGGTCCGTTTTCAAATGTTTTATTTTTGAACGTCAGTTCACATTTGTAGGTGGATCATCAGTGTTAGAGCTAAAATTAGCATGTTTAAAGTGATTTTCATGCTTCCAGGGGCTCGGGAAGTTAATTAAATACCATTTGGAGGCATTTAATGTTCGAGCAAAAACGGCTGATTTTCGACAAAAGAGATAACACCCCCCCATTACGTCATGCTTCAGAAATGTGGAAAATGGTCCGTTTTCAAATGTTTTATTTTTGAACGTCAGTTCACATTTGTAGGTGGATCATCAGTGTTAGAGCTAAAATTAGCATGTTTAAAGTGATTTTCATGCTTCCAGGGGCTCGGGAAGTGAAATAAATACCATTTGGAGGCATTTAATGTTCGAGCAAAAACGGCTGATTTTCGACAAAAGAGATAACACCCCCCCATTACGTCATGCTTCAGAAATGTGGAAAATGGTCCGTTTTCAAATGTTTTATTTTTGAACGTCAGTTCACATTTGTAGGTGGATCATCAGTGTTAGAGCTAAAATTAGCATGTTTAAAGTGATTTTCATGCTTCCAGGGGCTCGGGAAGTTAATTAAATACCATTTGGAGGCATTTAATGTTCGAGCAAAAACGGCTGATTTTCGACAAAAGAGATAACACCCCCCCATTACGTCATGCTTCAGAAATGTGGAAAATGGTCCGTTTTCAAATGTTTTATTTTTGAACGTCAGTTCACATTTGTAGGTGGATCATCAGTGTTAGAGCTAAAATTAGCATGTTTAAAGTGATTTTCATGCTTCCAGGGGCTCGGGAAGTGAAATAAATACCATTTGGAGGCATTTAATGTTCGAGCAAAAACGGCTGATTTTCGACAAAAGAGATAACACCCCCCCATTACGTCATGCTTCAGAAATGTCGAAAATGGTCCGTTTTCAAATGTTTTATTTTTGAACGTCAGTTCACATTTGTAGGTGGATCATCAGTGTTAGAGCTAAAATTAGCATGTTTAAAGTGATTTTCATGCTTCCAGGGGCTCGGGAAGTTAATTAAATACCATTTGGAGGCATTTAATGTTCGAGCAAAAACGGCTGATTTTCGACAAAAGAGATAACACCCCCCCATTACGTCATGCTTCAGAAATGTGGAAAATGGTCCGTTTTCAAATGTTTTATTTTTGAACGTCAGTTCACATTTGTAGGTGGATCATCAGTGTTAGAGCTAAAATTAGCATGTTTAAAGTGATTTTCATGCTTCCAGGGGCCCAAAACACAAGATTTATGGAATGGTTAAAAGTGCATGAAAATGGCCAATTTACTCACTCTGAGTTCTCAAAAAGGGTTTCTTCACCCCGGGAAGTTAATTAAATACCATTTGGAGGCATTTAATGTTCGAGCAAAAACGGCTGATTTTCGACAAAAGAGATAACACCCCCCCATTACGTCATGCTTCAGAAATGTGGAAAATGGTCCGTTTTCAAATGTTTTATTTTTGAACGTCAGTTCACATTTGTAGGTGGATCATCAGTGTTAGAGCTAAAATTAGCATGTTTAAAGTGATTTTCATGCTTCCAGGGGCTCGGGAAGTTAATTAAATACCATTTGGAGGCATTTAATGTTCGAGCAAAAACGGCTGATTTTCGACAAAAGAGATAACACCCCCCCATTACGTCATGCTTCAGAAATGTGGAAAATGGTCCGTTTTCAAATGTTTTATTTTTGAACGTCAGTTCACATTTGTAGGTGGATCATCAGTGTTAGAGCTAAAATTAGCATGTTTAAAGTGATTTTCATGCTTCCAGGGGCCCAAAACACAAGATTTATGGAATGGTTAAAAGTGCATGAAAATGGCCAATTTACTCACTCTGAGTTCTCAAAAAGGGTTTCTTCACCCCGGGAAGTTAATTAAATACCATTTGGAGGAATTTAATGTTCGAGCAAAAACGGCTGATTTTCGACAAAAGAGATAACACCCCCCCATTACGTCATGCTTCAGAAATGTGGAAAATGGTCCGTTTTCAAATGTTTTATTTTTGAACGTCAGTTCACATTTGTAGGTGGATCATCAGTGTCAGAGCTAAAATTAGCATGTTTAAAGTGATTTTCATGCTTCCAGGGGCTCTGGAAGTTAATTAAATACCATTTGGAGGCATTTAATGTTCGAGCAAAAACGGCTGATTTTCATCAAAAGAGATAACACCCCCCCATTACGTCATGCTTCAGAAATGTGGAAAATGGTCCGTTTTCAAATGTTTTATTTTTGAACGTCAGTTCACATTTGTAGGTGGATCATCAGTGTTAGAGCTAAAATTAGCATGTTTAAAGTGATTTTCATGCTTCCAGGGGCCCAAAACACAAGATTTATGGAATGGTTAAAAGTGCATGAAAATGGCCAATTTACTCACTCTGAGCTCTCAAAAAGGGTTTCTTCACCCCGGGAAGTTAATTAAATACCATTTGGAGGCATTTAATGTTCGAGCAAAAACGGCTGATTTTCGACAAAAGAGATAACACCCCCCCATTACGTCATGCTTCAGAAATGTGGAAAATGGTCCGTTTTCAAATGTTTTATTTTTGAACGTCAGTTCACATTTGTAGGTGGATCATCAGTGTTAGAGCTAAAATTAGCATGTTTAAAGTTATTTTCATGCTTCCAGGGGCTCGGGAAGTTAATTAAATACCATTTGGAGGCATTTAATGTTCGAGCAAAAACGGCTGATTTTCGACAAAAGAGATAACACCCCCCCATTACGTCATGCTTCAGAAATGTGGAAAATGGTCAGTTTTCAAATGTTTTATTTTTGAACGTCAGTTCACATTTGTAGGTGGATCATCAGTGCTGGAGCTAAAATTAGCATGTTTAAAGTGATTTTCATGCTTCCAGGGGCCCAAAACACAAGATTTATGGAATGGTTAAAAGTGCATGAAAATGGCCAATTTACTCACTCTGAGTTCTCAAAAAGGGTTTCTTCACCCCGGGAAGTTAATTAAATACCATTTGGAGGCATTTAATGTTCGAGCAAAAACGGCTGATTTTCGACAAAAGAGATAACACCCCCCATTACGTCATGCTTCAGAAATGTGGAAAATGGTCCGTTTTCAAATGTTTTATTTTTGAACGTCAGTTCACATTTGTAGGTGGATCATCAGTGTTAGAGCTAAAATTAGCATGTTTAAAGTGATTTTCATGCTTCCAGGGGCTCGGGAAGTTAATTAAATACCATTTGGAGGCATTTAATGTTCGAGCAAAAACGGCTGATTTTCGACAAAAGAGATAACACCCCCCCATTACGTCATGCTTCAGAAATGTGGAAAATGGTCCGTTTTCAAATGTTTTATTTTTGAACGTCAGTTCACATTTGTAGGTGGATCATCAGTGTTAGAGCTAAAATTAGCATGTTTAAAGTGATTTTCATGCTTCCAGGGGCCCAAAACACAAGATTTATGGAATGGTTAAAAGTGCATGAAAATGGCCAATTTACTCACTCTGAGTTCTCAAAAAGGGTTTCTTCACCCCGGGAAGTTAATTAAATACCATTTGGAGGCATTTAATGTTCGAGCAAAAACGGCTGATTTTCGACAAAAGAGATAACACCCCCCCATTACGTCATGCTTCAGAAATGTGGAAAATGGTCCGTTTTCAAATGTTTTATTTTTGAACGTCAGTTCACATTTGTAGGTGGATCATCAGTGTCAGAGCTAAAATTAGCATGTTTAAAGTGATTTTCATGCTTCCAGGGGCTCGGGAAGTTAATTAAATACCATTTGGAGGCATTTAATGTTCGAGCAAAAACGGCTGATTTTCGACAAAAGAGATAACACCCCCCCATTACGTCATGCTTCAGAAATGTGGAAAATGGTCCGTTTTCAAATGTTTTATTTTTGAACGTCAGTTCACATTTGTAGGTGGATCATCAGTGTTAGAGCTAAAATTAGCATGTTTAAAGTGATTTTCATGCTTCCAGGGGCCCAAAACACAAGATTTATGGAATGGTTAAAAGTGCATGAAAATGGCCAATTTACTCACTCTGAGTTCTCAAAAAGGGTTTCTTCACCCCGGGAAGTTAATTAAATACCATTTGGAGGCATTTAATGTTCGAGCAAAAACGGCTGATTTTCGACAAAAGAGATAACACCCCCCCATTACGTCATGCTTCAGAAATGTGGAAAATGGTCCGTTTTCAAATGTTTTATTTTTGAACGTCAGTTCACATTTGTAGGTGGATCATCAGTGCTGGAGCTAAAATTAGCATGTTTAAAGTGATTTTCATGCTTCCAGGGGCCCAAAACACAAGATTTATGGAATGGTTAAAAGTGCATGAAAATGGCCAATTTACTCACTGAGTTCTCAAAAAGGGTTTCTTCACCCCGGGAAGTTAATTAAATACCATTTGGAGGCATTTAATGTTCGAGCAAAAACGGCTGATTTTCGACAAAAGAGATAACACCCCCCCATTACGTCATGCTTCAGAAATGTGGAAAATGGTCCGTTTTCAAATGTTTTATTTTTGAACGTCAGTTCACATTTGTAGGTGGATCATCAGTGTTAGAGCTAAAATTAGCATGTTTAAAGTGATTTTCATGCTTCCAGGGGCCCAAAACACAAGATTTATGGAATGGTTAAAAGTGCATGAAAATGGCCAATTTACTCACTCTGAGTTCTCAAAAAGGGTTTCTTCACCCCGGGAAGTTAATTAAATACCATTTGGAGGCATTTAATGTTCGAGCAAAAACGGCTGATTTTCGACAAAAGAGATAACACCCCCCCATTACGTCATGCTTCAGAAATGTGGAAAATGGTCCGTTTTCAAATGTTTTATTTTTGAACGTCAGTTCACATTTGTAGGTGGATCATCAGTGTTAGAGCTAAAATTAGCATGTTTAAAGTGATTTTCATGCTTCCAGGGGCTCGGGAAGTTAATTAAATACCATTTGGAGGCATTTAATGTTCGAGCAAAAACGGCTGATTTTCGACAAAAGAGATAACACCCCCGCATTACGTCATGCTTCAGAAATGTGGAAAATGGTCCGTTTTCAAATGTTTTATTTTTGAACGTCAGTTCACATTTGTAGGTGGATCATCAGTGTTAGAGCTAAAATTAGCATGTTTAAAGTGATTTTCATGCTTCCAGGGGCCCAAAACACAAGATTTATGGAATGGTTAAAAGTGCATGAAAATGGCCAATTTACTCACTCTGAGTTCTCAAAAAGGGTTTCTTCACCCCGGGAAGTTAATTAAATACCATTTGGAGGCATTTAATGTTCGAGCAAAAACGGCTGATTTTCGACAAAAGAGATAACACCCCCCCATTACGTCATGCTTCAGAAATGTGGAAAATGGTCCGTTTTCAAATGTTTTATTTTTGAACGTCAGTTCACATTTGTAGGTGGATCATCAGTGTTAGAGCTAAAATTAGCATGTTTAAAGTGATTTTCATGCTTCCAGGGGCTCGGGAAGTTAATTAAATACCATTTGGAGGCATTTAATGTTCGAGCAAAAACGGCTGATTTTCGACAAAAGAGATAACACCCCCCCATTACGTCATGCTTCAGAAATGTGGAAAATGGTCCGTTTTCAAATGTTTTATTTTTGAACGTCAGTTCACATTTGTAGGTGGATCATCAGTGTTAGAGCTAAAATTAGCATGTTTAAAGTGATTTTCATGCTTCCAGGGGCCCAAAACACAAGATTTATGGAATGGTTAAAAGTGCATGAAAATGGCCAATTTACTCACTCTGAGTTCTCAAAAAGGGTTTCTTCACCCCGGGAAGTTAATTAAATACCATTTGGAGGCATTTAATGTTCGAGCAAAAACGGCTGATTTTCAACAAAAGAGATAACACCCCCCCATTACGTCATGCTTCAGAAATGTGGAAAATGGTCCGTTTTCAAATGTTTTATTTTTGAACGTCAGTTCACATTTGTAGGTGGATCATCAGTGTTAGAGCTAAAATTAGCATGTTTAAAGTGATTTTCATGCTTCCAGGGGCTCGGGAAGTTAATTAAATACCATTTGGAGGCATTTAATGTTCGAGCAAAAACGGCTGATTTTCGACAAAAGAGATAACACCCCCCCATTACGTCATGCTTCAGAAATGTGGAAAATGGTCCGTTTTCAAATGTTTTATTTTTGAACGTCAGTTCACATTTGTAGGTGGATCATCAGTGTTAGAGCTAAAATTAGCATGTTTAAAGTGATTTTCATGCTTCCAGGGGCCCAAAACACAAGATTTATGGAATGGTTAAAAGTGCATGAAAATGGCCAATTTACTCACTCTGAGTTCTCAAAAAGGGTTTCTTCACCCCGGGAAGTTAATTAAATACCATTTGGAGGCATTTAATGTTCGAGCAAAAACGGCTGATTTTCGACAAAAGAGATAACACCCCCCCATTACGTCATGCTTCAGAAATGTGGAAAATGGTCCGTTTTCAAATGTTTTATTTTTGAACGTCAGTTCACATTTGTAGGTGGATCATCAGTGTTAGAGCTAAAATTAGCATGTTTAAAGTGATTTTCATGCTTCCAGGGGCTCGGGAAGTTAATTAAATACCATTTGGAGGCATTTAATGTTCGAGCAAAAACGGCTGATTTTCGACAAAAGAGATAACACCCCCCCATTACGTCATGCTTCAGAAATGTGGAAAATGGTCCGTTTTCAAATGTTTTATTTTTGAACGTCAGTTCACATTTGTAGGTGGATCATCAGTGTTAGAGCTAAAATTAGCATGTTTAAAGTGATTTTCATGCTTCCAGGGGCCCAAAACACAAGATTTATGGAATGGTTAAAAGTGCATGAAAATGGCCAATTTACTCACTCTGAGTTCTCAAAAAGGGTTTCTTCACCCCGGGAAGTTAATTAAATACCATTTGGAGGCATTTAATGTTCGAGCAAAAACGGCTGATTTTCGACAAAAGAGATAACACCCCCCCATTACGTCATGCTTCAGAAATGTGGAAAATGGTCCGTTTTCAAATGTTTTATTTTTGAACGTCAGTTCACATTTGTAGGTGGATCATCAGTGTTAGAGCTAAAATTAGCATGTTTAAAGTGATTTTCATGCTTCCAGGGGCTCGGGAAGTTAATTAAATACCATTTGGAGGCATTTAATGTTCGAGCAAAAACGGCTGATTTTCGACAAAAGAGATAACACCCCCCCATTACGTCATGCTTCAGAAATGTGGAAAATAGTCCGTTTTCAAATGTTTTATTTTTGAACGTCAGTTCACATTTGTAGGTGGATCATCAGTGTTAGAGCTAAAATTAGCATGTTTAAAGTGATTTTCATGCTTCCAGGGGCCCAAAACACAAGATTTATGGAATGGTTAAAAGTGCATGAAAATGGCCAATTTACTCACTCTGAGTTCTCAAAAAGGGTTTCTTCACCCCGGGAAGTTAATTAAATACCATTTGGAGGCATTTAATGTTCGAGCAAAAACGGCTGATTTTCGACAAAAGAGATAACACCCCCCCATTACGTCATGCTTCAGAAATGTGGAAAATGGTCCGTTTTCAAATGTTTTATTTTTGAACGTCAGTTCACATTTGTAGGTGGATCATCAGTGTTAGAGCTAAAATTAGCATGTTTAAAGTGATTTTCATGCTTCCAGGGGCTCGGGAAGTTAATTAAATACCATTTGGAGGCATTTAATGTTCGAGCAAAAACGGCTGATTTTCGACAAAAGAGATAACACCCCCCCATTACGTCATGCTTCAGAAATGTGGAAAATGGTCCGTTTTCAAATGTTTTATTTTTGAACGTCAGTTCACATTTGTAGGTGGATCATCAGTGTTAGAGCTAAAATTAGCATGTTTAAAGTGATTTTCATGCTTCCAGGGGCTCGGGAAGTGAAATAAATACCATTTGGAGGCATTTAATGTTCGAGCAAAAACGGCTGATTTTCGACAAAAGAGATAACACCCCCCCATTACGTCATGCTTCAGAAATGTGGAAAATGGTCCGTTTTCAAATGTTTTATTTTTGAACGTCAGTTCACATTTGTAGGTGGATCATCAGTGTTAGAGCTAAAATTAGCATGTTTAAAGTGATTTTCATGCTTCCAGGGGCTCGGGAAGTTAATTAAATACCATTTGGAGGCATTTAATGTTCGAGCAAAAACGGCTGATTTTCGACAAAAGAGATAACACCCCCCCATTACGTCATGCTTCAGAAATGTGGAAAATGGTCCGTTTTCAAATGTTTTATTTTTGAACGTCAGTTCACATTTGTAGGTGGATCATCAGTGTTAGAGCTAAAATTAGCATGTTTAAAGTGATTTTCATGCTTCCAGGGGCTCGGGAAGTGAAATAAATACCATTTGGAGGCATTTAATGTTCGAGCAAAAACGGCTGATTTTCGACAAAAGAGATAACACCCCCCCATTACGTCATGCTTCAGAAATGTCGAAAATGGTCCGTTTTCAAATGTTTTATTTTTGAACGTCAGTTCACATTTGTAGGTGGATCATCAGTGTTAGAGCTAAAATTAGCATGTTTAAAGTGATTTTCATGCTTCCAGGGGCTCGGGAAGTTAATTAAATACCATTTGGAGGCATTTAATGTTCGAGCAAAAACGGCTGATTTTCGACAAAAGAGATAACACCCCCCATTACGTCATGCTTCAGAAATGTGGAAAATGGTCCGTTTTCAAATGTTTTATTTTTGAACGTCAGTTCACATTTGTAGGTGGATCATCAGTGTTAGAGCTAAAATTAGCATGTTTAAAGTGATTTTCATGCTTCCAGGGGCCCAAAACACAAGATTTATGGAATGGTTAAAAGTGCATGAAAATGGCCAATTTACTCACTCTGAGTTCTCAAAAAAGGGTTTCTTCACCCCGGGAAGTTAATTAAATACCATTTGGAGGCATTTAATGTTCGAGCAAAAACGGCTGATTTTCGACAAAAGAGATAACACCCCCCCATTACGTCATGCTTCAGAAATGTGGAAAATGGTCCGTTTTCAAATGTTTTATTTTTGAACGTCAGTTCACATTTGTAGGTGGATCATCAGTGTTAGAGCTAAAATTAGCATGTTTAAAGTGATTTTCATGCTTCCAGGGGCTCGGGAAGTTAATTAAATACCATTTGGAGGCATTTAATGTTCGAGCAAAAACGGCTGATTTTCGACAAAAGAGATAACACCCCCCCATTACGTCATGCTTCAGAAATGTGGAAAATGGTCCGTTTTCAAATGTTTTATTTTTGAACGTCAGTTCACATTTGTAGGTGGATCATCAGTGTTAGAGCTAAAATTAGCATGTTTAAAGTGATTTTCATGCTTCCAGGGGCCCAAAACACAAGATTTATGGAATGGTTAAAAGTGCATGAAAATGGCCAATTTACTCACTCTGAGTTCTCAAAAAGGGTTTCTTCACCCCGGGAAGTTAATTAAATACCATTTGGAGGAATTTAATGTTCGAGCAAAAACGGCTGATTTTCGACAAAAGAGATAACACCCCCCCATTACGTCATGCTTCAGAAATGTGGAAAATGGTCCGTTTTCAAATGTTTTATTTTTGAACGTCAGTTCACATTTGTAGGTGGATCATCAGTGTCAGAGCTAAAATTAGCATGTTTAAAGTGATTTTCATGCTTCCAGGGGCTCTGGAAGTTAATTAAATACCATTTGGAGGCATTTAATGTTCGAGCAAAAACGGCTGATTTTCATCAAAAGAGATAACACCCCCCCATTACGTCATGCTTCAGAAATGGTGGAAAATGGTCCGTTTTCAAATGTTTTATTTTTGAACGTCAGTTCACATTTGTAGGTGGATCATCAGTGTTAGAGCTAAAATTAGCATGTTTAAAGTGATTTTCATGCTTCCAGGGGCCCAAAACACAAGATTTATGGAATGGTTAAAAGTGCATGAAAATGGCCAATTTACTCACTCTGAGTTCTCAAAAAGGGTTTCTTCACCCCGGGAAGTTAATTAAATACCATTTGGAGGCATTTAATGTTCGAGCAAAAACGGCTGATTTTCGACAAAAGAGATAACACCCCCCCATTACGTCATGCTTCAGAAATGTGGAAAATGGTCCGTTTTCAAATGTTTTATTTTTGAACGTCAGTTCACATTTGTAGGTGGATCATCAGTGTTAGAGCTAAAATTAGCATGTTTAAAGTGATTTTCATGCTTCCAGGGGCTCGGGAAGTTAATTAAATACCATTTGGAGGCATTTAATGTTCGAGCAAAAACGGCTGATTTTCGACAAAAGAGATAACACCCCCCCATTACGTCATGCTTCAGAAATGTGGAAAATGGTCAGTTTTCAAATGTTTTATTTTTGAACGTCAGTTCACATTTGTAGGTGGATCATCAGTGCTGGAGCTAAAATTAGCATGTTTAAAGTGATTTTCATGCTTCCAGGGGCCCAAAACACAAGATTTATGGAATGGTTAAAAGTGCATGAAAATGGCCAATTTACTCACTCTGAGTTCTCAAAAAGGGTTTCTTCACCCCGGGAAGTTAATTAAATACCATTTGGAGGCATTTAATGTTCGAGCAAAACGGCTGATTTTCGACAAAAGAGATAACACCCCCCCATTACGTCATGCTTCAGAAATGTGGAAAATGGTCCGTTTTCAAATGTTTTATTTTTGAACGTCAGTTCACATTTGTAGGTGGATCATCAGTGTTAGAGCTAAAATTAGCATGTTTAAAGTGATTTTCATGCTTCCAGGGGCTCGGGAAGTTAATTAAATACCATTTGGAGGCATTTAATGTTCGAGCAAAAACGGCTGATTTTCGACAAAAGAGATAACACCCCCCCATTACGTCATGCTTCAGAAATGTGGAAAATGGTCCGTTTTCAAATGTTTTATTTTTGAACGTCAGTTCACATTTGTAGGTGGATCATCAGTGTTAGAGCTAAAATTAGCATGTTTAAAGTGATTTTCATGCTTCCAGGGGCCCAAAACACAAGATTTATGGAATGGTTAAAAGTGCATGAAAATGGCCAATTTACTCACTCTGAGTTCTCAAAAAGGGTTTCTTCACCCCGGGAAGTTAATTAAATACCATTTGGAGGCATTTAATGTTCGAGCAAAAACGGCTGATTTTCGACAAAAGAGATAACACCCCCCCATTACGTCATGCTTCAGAAATGTGGAAAATGGTCCGTTTTCAAATGTTTTATTTTTGAACGTCAGTTCACATTTGTAGGTGGATCATCAGTGTTAGAGCTAAAATTAGCATGTTTAAAGTGATTTTCATGCTTCCAGGGGCTCGGGAAGTTAATTAAATACCATTTGGAGGCATTTAATGTTCGAGCAAAAACGGCTGATTTTCGACAAAAGAGATAACACCCCCCCATTACGTCATGCTTCAGAAATGTGGAAAATGGTCCGTTTTCAAATGTTTTATTTTTGAACGTCAGTTCACATTTGTAGGTGGATCATCAGTGTTAGAGCTAAAATTAGCATGTTTAAAGTGATTTTCATGCTTCCAGGGGCCCAAAACACAAGATTTATGGAATGGTTAAAAGTGCATGAAAATGGCCAATTTACTCACTCTGAGTTCTCAAAAAGGGTTTCTTCACCCCGGGAAGTTAATTAAATACCATTTGGAGGCATTTAATGTTCGAGCAAAAACGGCTGATTTTCGACAAAAGAGATAACACCCCCCCATTACGTCATGCTTCAGAAATGTGGAAAATGGTCCGTTTTCAAATGTTTTATTTTTGAACGTCAGTTCACATTTGTAGGTGGATCATCAGTGCTGGAGCTAAAATTAGCATGTTTAAAGTGATTTTCATGCTTCCAGGGGCCCAAAACACAAGATTTATGGAATGGTTAAAAGTGCATGAAAATGGCCAATTTACTCACTGAGTTCTCAAAAAGGGTTTCTTCACCCCGGGAAGTTAATTAAATACCATTTGGAGGCATTTAATGTTCGAGCAAAAACGGCTGATTTTCGACAAAAGAGATAACACCCCCCCATTACGTCATGCTTCAGAAATGTGGAAAATGGTCCGTTTTCAAATGTTTTATTTTTGAACGTCAGTTCACATTTGTAGGTGGATCATCAGTGTTAGAGCTAAAATTAGCATGTTTAAAGTGATTTTCATGCTTCCAGGGGCCCAAAACACAAGATTTATGGAATGGTTAAAAGTGCATGAAAATGGCCAATTTACTCACTCTGAGTTCTCAAAAAGGGTTTCTTCACCCCGGGAAGTTAATTAAATACCATTTGGAGGCATTTAATGTTCGAGCAAAAACGGCTGATTTTCGACAAAAGAGATAACACCCCCCCATTACGTCATGCTTCAGAAATGTGGAAAATGGTCCGTTTTCAAATGTTTTATTTTTGAACGTCAGTTCACATTTGTAGGTGGATCATCAGTGTTAGAGCTAAAATTAGCATGTTTAAAGTGATTTTCATGCTTCCAGGGGCTCGGGAAGTTAATTAAATACCATTTGGAGGCATTTAATGTTCGAGCAAAAACGGCTGATTTTCGACAAAAGAGATAACACCCCCGCATTACGTCATGCTTCAGAAATGTGGAAAATGGTCCGTTTTCAAATGTTTTATTTTTGAACGTCAGTTCACATTTGTAGGTGGATCATCAGTGTTAGAGCTAAAATTAGCATGTTTAAAGTGATTTTCATGCTTCCAGGGGCCCAAAACACAAGATTTATGGAATGGTTAAAAGTGCATGAAAATGGCCAATTTACTCACTCTGAGTTCTCAAAAAGGGTTTCTTCACCCCGGGAAGTTAATTAAATACCATTTGGAGGCATTTAATGTTCGAGCAAAAACGGCTGATTTTCGACAAAAGAGATAACACCCCCCCATTACGTCATGCTTCAGAAATGTGGAAAATGGTCCGTTTTCAAATGTTTTATTTTTGAACGTCAGTTCACATTTGTAGGTGGATCATCAGTGTTAGAGCTAAAATTAGCATGTTTAAAGTGATTTTCATGCTTCCAGGGGCTCGGGAAGTTAATTAAATACCATTTGGAGGCATTTAATGTTCGAGCAAAAACGGCTGATTTTCGACAAAAGAGATAACACCCCCCCATTACGTCATGCTTCAGAAATGTGGAAAATGGTCCGTTTTCAAATGTTTTATTTTTGAACGTCAGTTCACATTTGTAGGTGGATCATCAGTGTTAGAGCTAAAATTAGCATGTTTAAAGTGATTTTCATGCTTCCAGGGGCCCAAAACACAAGATTTATGGAATGGTTAAAAGTGCATGAAAATGGCCAATTTACTCACTCTGAGTTCTCAAAAAGGGTTTCTTCACCCCGGGAAGTTAATTAAATACCATTTGGAGGCATTTAATGTTCGAGCAAAAACGGCTGATTTTCGACAAAAGAGATAACACCCCCCCATTACGTCATGCTTCAGAAATGTGGAAAATGGTCCGTTTTCAAATGTTTTATTTTTGAACGTCAGTTCACATTTGTAGGTGGATCATCAGTGTTAGAGCTAAAATTAGCATGTTTAAAGTGATTTTCATGCTTCCAGGGGCTCGGGAAGTTAATTAAATACCATTTGGAGGCATTTAATGTTCGAGCAAAAACGGCTGATTTTCGACAAAAGAGATAACACCCCCCCATTACGTCATGCTTCAGAAATGTGGAAAATGGTCCGTTTTCAAATGTTTTATTTTTGAACGTCAGTTCACATTTGTAGGTGGATCATCAGTGTTAGAGCTAAAATTAGCATGTTTAAAGTGATTTTCATGCTTCCAGGGGCCCAAAACACAAGATTTATGGAATGGTTAAAAGTGCATGAAAATGGCCAATTTACTCACTGAGTTCTCAAAAGGGTTTCTTCACCCCGGGAAGTTAATTAAATACCATTTGGAGGCATTTAATGTTCGAGCAAAAACGGCTGATTTTCGACAAAAGAGATAACACCCCCCCATTACGTCATGCTTCAGAAATGTGGAAAATGGTCCGTTTTCAAATGTTTTATTTTTGAACGTCAGTTCACATTTGTAGGTGGATCATCAGTGTTAGAGCTAAAATTAGCATGTTTAAAGTGATTTTCATGCTTCCAGGGGCCCAAAACACAAGATTTATGGAATGGTTAAAAGTGCATGAAAATGCCCAATTTACTCACTCTGAGTTCTCAAAAAGGGTTTCTTCACCCCGGGAAGTTAATTAAATACCATTTGGAGGCATTTAATGTTCGAGCAAAAACGGCTGATTTTCGACAAAAGAGATAACACCCCCCCATTACGTCATGCTTCAGAAATGTGGAAAATGGTCCGTTTTCAAATGTTTTATTTTTGAACGTCAGTTCACATTTGTAGGTGGATCATCAGTGTTAGAGCTAAAATTAGCATGTTTAAAGTGATTTTCATGCTTCCAGGGGCTCGGGAAGTTAATTAAATACCATTTGGAGGCATTTAATGTTCGAGCAAAAACGGCTGATTTTCGACAAAAGAGATAACACCCCCGCATTACGTCATGCTTCAGAAATGTGGAAAATGGTCCGTTTTCAAATGTTTTATTTTTGAACGTCAGTTCACATTTGTAGGTGGATCATCAGTGTTAGAGCTAAAATTAGCATGTTTAAAGTGATTTTCATGCTTCCAGGGGCCCAAAACACAAGATTTATGGAATGGTTAAAAGTGCATGAAAATGGCCAATTTACTCACTCTGAGTTCTCAAAAAGGGTTTCTTCACCCCGGGAAGTTAATTAAATACCATTTGGAGGCATTTAATGTTCGAGCAAAAACGGCTGATTTTCGACAAAAGAGATAACACCCCCCCATTACGTCATGCTTCAGAAATGTGGAAAATGGTCCGTTTTCAAATGTTTTATTTTTGAACGTCAGTTCACATTTGTAGGTGGATCATCAGTGTTAGAGCTAAAATTAGCATGTTTAAAGTGATTTTCATGCTTCCAGGGGCTCGGGAAGTTAATTAAATACCATTTGGAGGCATTTAATGTTCGAGCAAAAACGGCTGATTTTCGACAAAAGAGATAACACCCCCCCATTACGTCATGCTTCAGAAATGTGGAAAACGGTCCGTTTTCAAATGTTTTATTTTTGAACGTCAGTTCACATTTGTAGGTGGATCATCAGTGTTAGAGCTAAAATTAGCATGTTTAAAGTGATTTTCATGCTTCCAGGGGCCCAAAACACAAGATTTATGGAATGGTTAAAAGTGCATGAAAATGGCCAATTTACTCACTCTGAGTTCTCAAAAAGGGTTTCTTCACCCCGGGAAGTTAATTAAATACCATTTGGAGGCATTTAATGTTCGAGCAAAAACGGCTGATTTTCGACAAAAGAGATAACACCCCCCCATTACGTCATGCTTCAGAAATGTGGAAAATGGTCCGTTTTCAAATGTTTTATTTTTGAACGTCAGTTCACATTTGTAGGTGGATCATCAGTGTTAGAGCTAAAATTAGCATGTTTAAAGTGATTTTCATGCTTCCAGGGGCTCGGGAAGTTAATTAAATACCATTTGGAGGCATTTAATGTTCGAGCAAAAACGGCTGATTTTCGACAAAAGAGATAACACCCCCCCATTACGTCATGCTTCAGAAATGTGGAAAATGGTCCGTTTTCAAATGTTTTATTTTTGAACGTCAGTTCACATTTGTAGGTGGATCATCAGTGTTAGAGCTAAAATTAGCATGTTTAAAGTGATTTTCATGCTTCCAGGGGCTCGGGAAGTGAAATAAATACCATTTGGAGGCATTTAATGTTCGAGCAAAAACGGCTGATTTTCGACAAAAGAGATAACACCCCCCCATTACGTCATGCTTCAGAAATGTGGAAAATGGTCCGTTTTCAAATGTTTTATTTTTGAACGTCAGTTCACATTTGTAGGTGGATCATCAGTGTTAGAGCTAAAATTAGCATGTTTAAAGTGATTTTCATGCTTCCAGGGGCTCGGGAAGTTAATTAAATACCATTTGGAGGCATTTAATGTTCGAGCAAAAACGGCTGATTTTCGACAAAAGAGATAACACCCCCCCATTACGTCATGCTTCAGAAATGTGGAAAATGGTCCGTTTTCAATGTTTTATTTTTGAACGTCAGTTCACATTTGTAGGTGGATCATCAGTGTTAGAGCTAAAATTAGCATGTTTAAAGTGATTTTCATGCTTCCAGGGGCCCAAAACACAAGATTTATGGAATGGTTAAAAGTGCATGAAAATGGCCAATTTACTCACTCTGAGTTCTCAAAAAGGGTTTCTTCACCCCGGGAAGTTAATTAAATACCATTTGGAGGCATTTAATGTTCGAGCAAAAACGGCTGATTTTCGACAAAAGAGATAACACCCCCCCATTACGTCATGCTTCAGAAATGTGGAAAATGGTCCGTTTTCAAATGTTTTATTTTTGAACGTCAGTTCACATTTGTAGGTGGATTATCAGTGTTAGAGCTAAAATTAGCATGTTTAAAGTGATTTTCATGCTTCCAGGGGCTCGGGAAGTTAATTAAATACCATTTGGAGGCATTTAATGTTCGAGCAAAAACGGCTGATTTTCGACAAAAGAGATAACACCCCCCCATTACGTCATGCTTCAGAAATGTGGAAAATGGTCCGTTTTCAAATGTTTTATTTTTGAACGTCAGTTCACATTTGTAGGTGGATCATCAGTGTTAGAGCTAAAATTAGCATGTTTAAAGTGATTTTCATGCTTCCAGGGGCCCAAAACACAAGATTTATGGAATGGTTAAAAGTGCATGAAAATGGCCAATTTACTCACTCTGAGTTCTCAAAAAGGGTTTCTTCACCCCGGGAAGTTAATTAAATACCATTTGGAGGCATTTAATGTTCGAGCAAAAACGGCTGATTTTCGACAAAAGAGATAACACCCCCCATTACGTCATGCTTCAGAAATGTGGAAAATGGTCCGTTTTCAAATGTTTTATTTTTGAACGTCAGTTCACATTTGTAGGTGGATCATCAGTGTTAGAGCTAAAATTAGCATGTTTAAAGTGATTTTCATGCTTCCAGGGGCTCGGGAAGTTAATTAAATACCATTTGGAGGCATTTAATGTTCGAGCAAAAACGGCTGATTTTCGACAAAAGAGATAACACCCCCCCATTACGTCATGCTTCAGAAATGTGGAAAATGGTCCGTTTTCAAATGTTTTATTTTTGAACGTCAGTTCACATTTGTAGGTGGATCATCAGTGTTAGAGCTAAAATTAGCATGTTTAAAGTGATTTTCATGCTTCCAGGGGCCCAAAACACAAGATTTATGGAATGGTTAAAAGTGCATGAAAATGGCCAATTTACTCACTCTGAGTTCTCAAAAAGGGTTTCTTCACCCCGGGAAGTTAATTAAATACCATTTGGAGGCATTTATTGTTCGAGCAAAAACGGCTGATTTTCGACAAAAGAGATAACACCCCCCCATTACGTCATGCTTCAGAAATGTGGAAAATGGTCCGTTTTCAAATGTTTTATTTTTGAACGTCAGTTCACATTTGTAGGTGGATCATCAGTGTTAGAGCTAAAATTAGCATGTTTAAAGTGATTTTCATGCTTCCAGGGGCTCGGGAAGTTAATTAAATACCATTTGGAGGCATTTAATGTTCGAGCAAAAACGGCTGATTTTCGACAAAAGAGATAACACCCCCCCATTACGTCATGCTTCAGAAATGTGGAAAATGGTCCGTTTTCAAATGTTTTATTTTTGAACGTCAGTTCACATTTGTAGGTGGATCATCAGTGTTAGAGCTAAAATTAGCATGTTTAAGTGATTTTCATGCTTCCAGGGGCTCGGGAAGTGAAATAAATACCATTTGGAGGCATTTAATGTTCGAGCAAAAACGGCTGATTTTCGACAAAAGAGATAACACCCCCCCATTACGTCATGCTTCAGAAATGTGGAAAATGGTCCGTTTTCAAATGTTTTATTTTTGAACGTCAGTTCACATTTGTAGGTGGATCATCAGTGTTAGAGCTAAAATTAGCATGTTTAAAGTGATTTTCATGCTTCCAGGGGCTCGGGAAGTTAATTAAATACCATTTGGAGGCATTTAATGTTCGAGCAAAAACGGCTGATTTTCGACAAAAGAGATAACACCCCCCCATTACGTCATGCTTCAGAAATGTGGAAAATGGTCCGTTTTCAAATGTTTTATTTTTGAACGTCAGTTCACATTTGTAGGTGGATCATCAGTGTTAGAGCTAAAATTAGCATGTTTAAAGTGATTTCATGCTTCCAGGGGCTCGGGAAGTGAAATAAATACCATTTGGAGGCATTTAATGTTCGAGCAAAAACGGCTGATTTTCGACAAAAGAGATAACACCCCCCCATTACGTCATGCTTCAGAAATGTCGAAAATGGTCCGTTTTCAAATGTTTTATTTTTGAACGTCAGTTCACATTTGTAGGTGGATCATCAGTGTTAGAGCTAAAATTAGCATGTTTAAAGTGATTTTCATGCTTCCAGGGGCTCGGGAAGTTAATTAAATACCATTTGGAGGCATTTAATGTTCGAGCAAAAACGGCTGATTTTCGACAAAAGAGATAACACCCCCCCATTACGTCATGCTTCAGAAATGTGGAAAATGGTCCGTTTTCAAATGTTTTATTTTTGAACGTCAGTTCACATTTGTAGGTGGATCATCAGTGTTAGAGCTAAAATTAGCATGTTTAAAGTGATTTTCATGCTTCCAGGGGCCCAAAACACAAGATTTATGGAATGGTTAAAAGTGCATGAAAATGGCCAATTTACTCACTCTGAGTTCTCAAAAAGGGTTTCTTCACCCCGGGAAGTTAATTAAATACCATTTGGAGGCATTTAATGTTCGAGCAAAAACGGCTGATTTTCGACAAAAGAGATAACACCCCCCCATTACGTCATGCTTCAGAAATGTGGAAAATGGTCCGTTTTCAAATGTTTTATTTTTGAACGTCAGTTCACATTTGTAGGTGGATCATCAGTGTTAGAGCTAAAATTAGCATGTTTAAAGTGATTTTCATGCTTCCAGGGGCTCGGGAAGTTAATTAAATACCATTTGGAGGCATTTAATGTTCGAGCAAAAACGGCTGATTTTCGACAAAAGAGATAACACCCCCCCATTACGTCATGCTTCAGAAATGTGGAAAATGGTCCGTTTTCAAATGTTTTATTTTTGAACGTCAGTTCACATTTGTAGGTGGATCATCAGTGTTAGAGCTAAAATTAGCATGTTTAAAGTGATTTTCATGCTTCCAGGGGCCCAAAACACAAGATTTATGGAATGGTTAAAAGTGCATGAAAATGGCCAATTTACTCACTCTGAGTTCTCAAAAAGGGTTTCTTCACCCCGGGAAGTTAATTAAATACCATTTGGAGGAATTTAATGTTCGAGCAAAAACGGCTGATTTTCGACAAAAGAGATAACACCCCCCCATTACGTCATGCTTCAGAAATGTGGAAAATGGTCCGTTTTCAAATGTTTTATTTTTGAACGTCAGTTCACATTTGTAGGTGG